>NC_056745.1:482379078-482571578 GCF_019279795.1 Protopterus annectens
AATGCAGTTGTTTTTGCATGATTTGATGATGTTTAAAGGGCAAGCATTTATTTATTCTGAATAGTAGCATTTTGAGATTAACAAAAGTCAGTCTAAACATAGTAGGCTAGTTTACGTGTACAGTGGGTATGGAAGTTGTATACACCCTGTTAAAATGCCAGGTTTTTGTAATAAGTCATGCCAAAACTTTTCTCCCCTTTAATGTGACCTATAACCTGTAAAGTTCCTTTGAAAAACAAACAGGTCTGTTGGGGGGGAAATATAAAAAAATGTACAATAAGCTGGTTGCATAAGTTTGCACATCCTTAAACTAATACTATTTTGAAGCACCTTTTGATTTAATTACAGCATTCAGTCTTCTTGGGTAGGAGTCTGTCAATAATGGCACATCTTGACTTGACAGTATTTGTCCTCTCTTCCTTGCAGAAGCGCTCCAAATCTATCAGATTGTGAGGGCATCTCTTCTGCACAGCCCTCTTCAGGTCACCCCACAGATTTTCTGTTAGATTTAGGTCTGCGCTCCGGCTGGGCAATTCCAAAACTTTAATTTTCTTCTGGTGAAGGCATTCTTTTGTTGATTTGGATGTATGCTTAGTGTCATTGTCATGTTGAAAGGTGAAATTCCTCTTCATCTTCATTTTTCTAGCAGATGCCTGAAGGTTTTGTGCCAAAAGTGACTGGTATCTGAAAGTGTTCATAATTCCCTTCACCTTGAATAAAGCCCCAGTTCCAGCTGTAGAAAAGCAACCCTAAAGCATGATACTGCCACCACCATGCTTCACCACGGGGATGGTGTTCTTTTGGTGATACGAAGTGTTGTTTTTGTGCCAAACGTAGCTTTTGGAATTGTAGCCAAAAGTTGAACCTTAGTCTCATTAGACCATAACACATTTTCAAGCATGCTTTTGGGAGACTTGATGCATTGTTTTGCAAATTTTAGCCGGGCCTGGATGTTTTTCTGTGTAATAAAAGGCTTCCGTCTTGCAACCCTACCCCATAGCCCAGACTTATGGAAAATACGGGAGATTGTTGTCACTTACAGTACACAACTAGTAGTTGCCATTAACTCCTGCAGCTCCTTCAGTGTTGTTGTAGGTCTCTTGGCAGCCTCCCTGACCAGTTTCCATCTTGTGTTTTCATCAATTTTGGAGGGACGTCCAGTTCTTTGGAACGTCACTGTTGTCCCATATTTTCTCCACTTTTTGATGATGGTCTTCACTGTGTTCCAAGGTATATCCAATGCTTTGGACATTTTTTGTACCCTTCTCCTGACTGATACCTTTCAACAATGAGGTCCCTTTGATGCTTTATAAGCTCTCTGCGAACCATGGCTTTTGCTTGCGGTTAATCGGTCTTTAATTAATGGCAGGTGTGTACCCACGAAGACTGAATGCTGTAATTAAATCAAAAGGTGCTTCAACAAAGTATTAGTTTAAGGGTGGCACACTTATGCTACTAGCTAAATGAACGTTCTGTATTTTTTAATATTTTCTCCCCTAACAAATTTGTTAGTTTTTCAACTGAATTGTACAGGTTATAGGTCACATTAAAGGTGGAAAATGTTTTGAAATGATTTATTATGCTCTCATTTTTTTATATCACAACAACCTCGTTTTTTAACAGGGGTGTGTACACTTTTTATATCCATTGTACATAAGAAGTACAGAATCAACAGTTCCTGGGCTTAGGGGCTTTTGGAATATTCTTCAGTCATAATCCTCACATCTTAGCTGACTGTAGTACACTTTCCTTTCATCATCTGATTGACAACATCTGTTCTAGAAAGTTTGTTGTGTCATGAATTATTTCATCCATTCTCCCATCTAATAAATTTCTTTACCCCAAGAATACTGCATTTGTAAAAGCAAGGTCAAATCACAATACTTAACTTTTTACTTGTCCCTACAATTTTTTCTAGCTATGCTCCAAGTCATGCAATGTTTAAAAATGTAATTTATAGTTTGGAAGTACTGCTTGTTACCGCTCAGGAACTTACTGCTGTTGCCTTCTGCTTCATATGCAGAAAGGCAAGTAGCACACAGCAATGAATAATTTCTCCATCCTGTGGTAGGAGGATTCATATATACCTCAATTCCCAAGTAATACATTTCACTCCAGATTGGAGGGTTTGAAAGACCAAGACCAGTTTCCCTTGTTAAAGAGGTGTGTGCTTTTTTTTTTTTAAGCTGTTAGGTCCCTATGGTCCATATGTTTATTATTTTATTTTTTTGACATTTGTTAACCGGGTTAATCCAGCTGGACCAGGAGCCCATTTTCATTTGGAGACCAAAGGAGAAAGGCTCCGATTGTTAAAACAAACATGAAGGTAAATACAAAACTATGTTAAGAAAAAAAAAAAAAAAGGTAATCTGAGGAAGTAGTTAAGCAGACAAACAACAAAGATAAATCATTAGCAAAGTATCTTAACTAGGACAGACTGAGCAGTTGCAATAGACAGTGACATCATGTACAAAGTAGGCAAGCAGGTTGTGGAAAAATTATGAAGGTCAGGAGTGAAAATGTATTTATTTACACACACATATACGTATATATGGTTTACTATCAACATATCGAAGTTCATAACACTGAACGTTCGATACTGCGAAAATAACGTCAGACATCCATCATTCTAAGTAGGATAAAATGTCGAATCTGTTGAATGCGATCAACAGATTCGACCATGATGGCAATGTACTGCACCCCCGGCAAATTAAATATTCTAACTCCGAGATTGCACTACAGTGAGGAAAGGGATACATTTCCCTTTTCGCACTGTTCCGTGACTTTACTCATGGCATCAAGTGCATATCAGCGAGTGCATACTTGCATTCGTTGATATGTACTCTTGATCTCCTAACGTTCGGCAACACGGAAGTACAACTTTCTGCGTTCGCCAAACCAACGTTCGACTTATTGATAGTGAACACACACACACACACACACACACACACACACACACACACACACACACACACACAGGGATCATTTTCACTTCGCCGACAGTTCAAATCTCCGAAAACAATATGGCTGAGATCATGTTGCCGAAGATTTGAATTGCTGAAAAAGTTATAAAAACACAGAACAACTTACCTGTATGTTTTTGCAGGGGGCAAGCCCCCTTGCACCCCCCACACCCCGTATAACTTTAATATACCAACTTTTCGATCCACTACAGTGAGGAAAACTGCAAATGCCGGATTCCGCAGTACTGCAATCCCAATACACAGTTCTCAGCTATTCAAATCTTCGGCGATATGGTCTCTGCCTTATCGTATTAGGAGATTTGAACTTTCAACAATGTGATAGAGAGCCATATATATCTATATCTATATATATGTCTATATATATATATAGATATATATATATATATATATATATATATATATAATATATATATTTTTTTTTTTTTTTTTTTTAATAAAAATATATATGAATATAGATGCTATGGAAGTGAGGGGAGAGGGAGATACAAAGGTGTATAAGGCAAGTACAAGGAAGTAAATAGTAGAGTAGGGGAAAAGAGTTAAAGTTGAGAAGAGGCTAGATTGAGTGGGGGTTAGACAAGGACAAAATAATAAGAGACTTTTATAAAAGGGTATTTACATGTACGATTTACATAAAATATAAAAATAAAAATAGGCAGTTTTTTGAAGGATATTTACAAGTAATATAGTTGTGAAAAGATATTAAACATATATGTTAGTCAAGAGTCACGAAAATAAAGGGGGCTTCCACCAAAGCGAGTATATAGTTAAAAGCTCTTTATTTTAAAGCATTAAAAGAAGAGTGCACAAAAAAAACGGTCTCAGATCAAAACCAGGATGGATAACTGCTTTCAGTACGATACCTTCTTCAAATTTGAAGACGGTATTGTACTAAAAGCGCTTATTCTTCCTGATTTTGACCTGAGGCCGTTTTTTCGTGCACTGTTATTGTAATGTTTTAAAATAAAGAAGAGCTTTTAACTACATATTCACTTTGGTGAAAGCCACTTTCATTTTTTAACTGTTTCTGCTTAAGTAAGGCTTCCTTTATAGGTGCATTGCACTTATTTCTGGATGTTAACCAAGAGTGTTGTTGCATGTGTAAGTGTGATATGACATCTTTGTGAAAGTGGGGAAAAGAGGAGAGAGGTAAGCCAGAAAGAAGATGGTAAAATAAAAGATGTAGGCTGAAGATTGGGGGGGGGGGGTTAGGTGGGGTTTAGACAGGAGCAGAGTCGTGTATTTGCAAGGAAGTGTTTAAGCTCTTTTTTGAAGTGTTTTGGGTATGAGATATTTCTTACATACGTGGGGAGGTTGTTCCAGGCTTGGGATGACTCTGAGTATATATATATAGGAGTTTACCTATGTTTTTGTTGGGTTTGTAGATGTCAAGGAGATGTTGATCGGTGCTGTGAAGAGGCCAGTTGGGAGTATACTTAGACACAAGTGAGGAGAGGGAGGTGCAGGCAGTGGGTTTTGTTGAGTATTGAATGTGCTATTTTTAGCTGTGATAGGAGTTGTTGGGGGAAGTCTAACCAGTTTAGCATTTTTAAAGCAAGGCAGTGGTGAGAGTTGTATGGTAGGTTTGTGGCAAATCTAGCTGTTTTGTTATAGGCTTGTCAAGTTTGGAGAGTAGTGAAGATTGAATATTTGTGAGAATTGGAGCAGCGTAGAGGAGACAGGGAAGGAGGAAAGCTTGTGCCACGGAAGGTTGAGGTAGTGGTGAGGAAATTCTTTCTGTAAAGTAATCCCAGTTTTTGAATTTTTTTTTTTTGATTCTGTGGTGAATGTAAAGGTCAAATTTTAACTGATTGTTGGTTATGCTGTCATTCAGCTTAGTGTGAGATTCAGTTTTAATGGCAGTATTGTCGAGGGATGTGATGTTAAAGCTGGATTTGTGACTGGATAGGGTTTGAAGGAGGAATAGGAGGAGTTTTGTCTTTTTTGGATTTAAGATAAGCTGGTTATCTGAAAGCCATCTTTCAATAGACAGGAATGAGTTTTGTGTTTGAGTGTGGAGGAGAGAGATGTTAGCCTTGGAGAGAAGAGTAGAGATGTCAGCATATTGGATTCGAGAAGAGTAGCTGCCGGATGTATGGAGGTTGTTAGTAAAGATGTTGAATAGGAGGGGTCCCAGGTTAGAGTCCTGGGGGACTCCAGATTTAATAGGTAGAAAGGGGGAGCAGGAGGTGTGCATCTTGCAGACTGTAGTCTATTTGAGAGGTAGCTAAGAATAGAAGTAAAGAGGCTTAATTCAGATAGTTTAGATAGTTTGGAGTGAGAAACTTTATCAAAGGCTTGTGAGAGATCAAGGAATGGACAGGATGCAAGTAGGTTGTTGTCCCTAGCCTCAACTGCAGTTTGAGTAAAGGATAGGAGGGCAGTGGTGGTACTGTGGTTTGGAGTAAGCCCATGTTGAGTGGGGGTCAGAAGTTTTCATGGAGTAATAGTTTGAGAAGCTGTGTATGAATGCATTTTTTGAGGATTTTAGAGAGAGAAAAAGAATAGGTATGGGTCTGAAATTACATGGGTCTGTGGAATTCCACCCTTTACATATTGGAATTGTGTAGAGGGATTTTCATATGTCTGTAACAATGGCTTCTTTAATTGATCTGATTATAAGATGAGCTGTGGGAGTAGGCAATAGCATCGGCAGTAATTTTGAGAAAGACGGGGAGGTAGTTTATCAGTAGAGGGAGAACAAGGTTCAAGTTTGAGTAGGAGTGGTTTGATATAGGCAGTGGAAACTGGTTTGAGTGAGAAGGGATTTTTGTTGGATGAGGTAGGAGAAGAGGTGGGGGAATGGTGTGATCTGCTTGAGTGATTTTACTGATAGAATCTAGAAAGTAGTTGTTAAGAAGGGTGGCGATATAGAAAATCTTCACTGCAAACCGTGGAGGTCCACCATGATAGGACTGACATGCCATGACTAGACTCAGCCAGAGTGCCAAAGGTCATGAAAGGCATTGAGAATCTTTCCGTTCAACAGACAGTCTGCATGAGAAAAATTGTGTAGTAAGGTTTCCATTGCTTTCTGAATTGTTCGGATTACAGATAGGTTCAAAGGTGTTTACTAGGCTAACAACCACAAGGGCCTTTTTAAGCCTGGCCATGCATCCCAAATCTCAGATAAGTTCTGCTACCTTTGATTAGTGTAAGCATGGGCCTGGGAGATGAACCATTTACAGTTTACCTATGACTGTTAGAGACATGGGTGCCAAACCAGGGATGAATTTCCAATTTCCCATCCAATTGCCCAAGTTGCACTTGAATTGGGTTAGGGAGAAACTCTTCTTCACATGGATGGGGCTGTTCCATAGATGGTGTAGTCTCTGGGATACATACCTATCTCTTCAGCAGTTCGTATTTATATCACAGGCAAGGTTTAAGTCTTTAGAACTGGTATTTCTTGTGCTGTTTGTTTTGCGGATATGCAGGAGGTCCATCAGAGTGGGGTCTGACACTGCCCTGTATGCCAGGCATAGATCTCCCCTCAAAAGCCTGTAGGAGACAGAATACAGGGATAGGGTCTTGAAGCAGTCTGCATAAGATGTATTACTTGCACCCTGTACTCTTTTAGTGAGGCACCTCTGTGGACGTTCCAGTTATTGGATATGCCTGGTTAGGTACATATCAAAGGGAGCATTGTACTAAATGATAGGTCTGATGAATGCCGAATACAGTAGGACAATGACTTCCTTGGACTTGGATGCCATACCTTTGTTTTTAAGTTGCGCAACATAGAATGATTTCCTTACCACTGTAGATGTGATGATCAAAGGCAAGATTGCTATCTATGTGTGTCCCTAAATCCCTGACTACTGAGTCAGCTCTAGGGGGTGTGTTTTCAATATGATAGTTACCAGGGATGGATGACTTCCCAAAGGATACTGTTATGCATTTCTTGGCATTTAGTTTTAGTCCATGGCTCTGACACCAGTTGTTTGTCTGTGTCAGCCACTCCTGTAGAACATTTGTGTTAGTGTGAGATTCAATGACAACTCCTAATTTGCAATCATCTGCAAATTTAGTCAGCCAGAGACTACTGACGTTGGCCTTGACTTCTGAGAAATAAATGCCAAAAAGGAGCGGTCCAAGTACTAATTCCCTGAGAGACTCCACTTGTGACTGGCCTCTTTGTAGAGGTGGACTCCCCAAGTCTAACTTCCTGGGTCCTGTCTATGAGCCAGTTGGCTATCCACCGGGGTGACATATGGGTTTTTACCCTAACCTGTTGAGTTTGTCAACAGTGCCTGAGTTGGGGTATTATGGTCATATTCCTTGGCAAGGTCAAGGTAGGCAGTGTGAACAATGTTGTCCTCATCCATTGCTTTGGTGACCTTCTCAAAGAAGTCCACCAGGTTGAGTAGGCATGATCTGCCCTTGACGAATCCAAACTGAGTTGAGTCCAGTGTCTGGAGGTTTACTATATCTCTGTTGATCATCTCCATGATGATTCTTTCCATGACTTTACATACAAGACTAGTTAGACTGCGGTGGTGGTGCTGCGGTAGCGTTGTCGCCTCACAGTTAGACGTTGCCCGTTCGATTCTCAGTTAGAGCGTCTACTGTGTGACGACATGCTTGAATGGGCGTTCATTCATTGAAGGTTGTGCTTTAGGCCCGGCAAGCCAGCACGTGAAACTCTACTGCCAATCATTAGCGGACCGGAGTTCCGCTGTGGCGACCCCTAACCGGGAAAAGCCGAAAGATACACACACACACACACACACACACATACAAGACTAGTGAGACTTGTGGCTGTGTAGTTTCCAGGGTCTGTAGATGGCCCACCTTTGTGCAGAGGTATAACTGTTGTCTTTCTCCATTCATGAGGCATGAAGCCTGTTTGGAGGCTACAGTTAAATAGTAATTCCAGAGGCCCTGATAAGTCATGTTTTATGCTATTTAGAAGGCGTCCTGGGATGTTGTCTGGGTCCATTGATGCAGTGTTCTTGGTCTTAAAGAGAGCATTAAGAACTCATTCCCTAGTGATAGTAGGGGGGGTTATATTTGATGATATTTCCTGAGGGAAGGTTGAGGGGGAGAGACTAGTAAAGTTGGAGCTGAATTTATCAGCCAGGAAGTTTGCTACATCTTCTGGCTCTGTATAGGTGGCTCTATTTATATTGAACTCTGCTTATAATTGTGTATTGCCTTTGACATTCGCAGACCTAGCTAAATAATGCTTTGTGGTTGTCCTTGGCCTGAGAGGCCAAACTTACCTCAAATTCAGTTTTGGTAGACTTTATTTGTCCTCGGAGTTGTTTTAGTTTGATGAGAGTGCTTTTATCCTGCTGGGTGCCACACCTCTTAATTTTTGCCATGATTTTCTTCCTCCTGTTATACAGACTATTGATTTTTGATTCCACCAGGGTGGATTGTTTTTTGAGGTAGTTTTGTACTTCTTCCTGGTGGTTACTGCTACGTCTCTGCAGCTGTTAAATTGCTTGTACATGGTTTCTGTGAACAGTTTTGCATAGACCAAAGTGTTCTCGGGGTTTGTGGGGGCTTGAAATTTTTACATGTTGTCACTTATTAGCAGGAGGTTAGCCTTAGACTAGTTCCTGAATATTCCCGGTTTAGCTGGGGGGTCCAGGATTTATTTTTTACTTCAAATGAGAGCATTTTGTGGTCTGACCTTTATGAGGGAAGGCATTACAGTAGGGGATGCGCAGCAGTCTCCCATATTAGTATGGACCAGATCCAGAATGGTTGCACCCCTGGTAGGTGTATTGACTATCTGGTCCAGGGAGTTTGTGTTTACAAAATCCAGGAATCTCTGTGCATGTACGTTTGGTGTCATATAGGATTCCCAGTTAATAATGGGGTAATTGAAGTCACCCATGAATATGTTGTTGGGTTGGATGGTTAGTGTTTTAATAAGTTTAAATACATGGTATGGGTTTCTTTGGTCATAGAGGGGGGGGCCTATAGCTTGCAAGGAAGTGGTATTGGATTGAAGTACATCATGATCTTTTGGAGGATAGGACTATGGTCCTGCATTGGTTTGTCAAACAGTTCCATAACTGGTTTTTCATCTCCGTCATTTCTTTAAGGACTGCTTCCGACATGGGGCCTGTTATTTACAGGCATGTCTATCTCCCTTTCTATACCATTGGTTTAGCAGCCTTGAAGTTCATCTTTCAACATATTCTTTTCCTGGTGGCCATCACTTCTTCCCACAGACTGTCAACCTTTCAGTCTTTGTCTGTAGGGAAGCATATGTGATGTCCTTCTGCTCCCATGTTGCAGTATTCTTACTGTGGGATCCTACACCTCAGGTGACCCAAACGTCCAGCTTCTATGCAAAAGCTCAAGTCTGGTTGCTGCCAGGTGTGTGGGACATCACACACAGGGCCATAAACCATGGGTCTTAAATGTGACTTCAGCAAGCACAGCCCTCAGAACTTCTCTGCCACAGTCTGACATCAGATCGATTGCTTTGTTCCCTACTGTTGAAGACGTCTACAGATAAGTACCCCATTGGGGAAATTCATTTCATACTTGAGCTTGGTTGTTTGCCGTTATTATTTAGCCAATGTCCACTAGAAAGGGGAAATGTAAGTGTGGATTTCAGATTCCGCACAAGGATTCACATGAACTGTGTTTGTTATGTTTAGGCCAAGAACACGACCACACTACCTGTAGCATCTGCCAGTCGTTCGTACCTAAAACCCTGCATAGGTGTCTGGCAGCCCAAAAACTCTACTGCAAGAATCAGCGATTAAAACGCATAGCCCTACATATGGATCCGGAGTCGGCCTTCATATATGTTTTTTCAACAAGTTTGGTTATCCTTTTAAGACCAAACCATGTTTTCGTCTAAAAGTGATGTCAGAATTGACCCCAGATTAGTTTATTCATCTCCTAATTTTCTCCTCTGTGCCAGCAACCAGGGGAGAAGTCCTTCACACCCAGACCACACACGACCAGTTAGGTCTTGCATGAAGCAGAGGCTCAACTAGGGTAGAGTGAAAGGAGTGGCTTACCTTGGAACAAGGTTATAAAGGTTGGTGATACCAGTGGTGCAATAGTGCAGTATTGGCATTTGTGTTATTTATTTATTTTATCTGTATTTGCAGTCAGAAATGAATGCTGATACCGTGTTTGCGGTTAGGGCTGAAGCAGTTTGTGTGTGGGATTTCAACTGTAGTAAGTAGTTTTGCTGTAGTTTGAAAGCAGAAGAGCCTTTTTGTCCTCAACTTAGAATTGAGTGGGCTGCCAGACCAGGGAACTGTTTAGAGTGCCAGATAACATAGTTGACTTATAAAGAGAGCTAAAGCGTTTTGCTTTCTTCATTCTATGTATGGAAGAGGAATGTAAATACCAAGCAAACCCTTATCTAGGTAGATTGCATACTGCATTATCTTTTACATCAGATGGTGATCCTCCAACTATAAATGTCTACAGTCAGTTTCCACTCCATCAGAGGCAACTGCATTCCAGTGCTTTCATCAAAAGCATTTCCGCTGTATGAACTTTTTCTTCTCCTGGTTTTGATCATTAGTTCACAATTTCACCAGGTATTGTTTGGACCATGAGTTTTTCATTTCAGCTGTCCTCTGGTGGCTTTTGTCCTGAGAGTTTATATTGCTTGGGATTCAACCCAGTTTAAGATCCCTTAAGGAGGGTTTAGATGTTAGATGTAACAGACATTATCGAACCTTATCAGTTGACCTATGAGAGACATCCTCAGTATTTAACAGTCCACTTTCTTTTACTCTGTGCTTGGATGGCCCATCCATGCAGTGGTTACTGCTGAAGTTTACTTTATGCCAACCAAGTATGTAATAATGTATCTTTGCAAGTAATGAAAATGTCAAGTATTCTTTGCTCTTTCCCAGCCTTGATTTGCAGGACGCATGCTTGTTTAAGGTCTAGGCATGCTTTCCTGATATGGTGCATAATGTCACAATGTTTGCAGGTGAAGGATGCACACCATCTAGAGTTGAAGCTTCCAAGAGAAGAAAATTTAAAATTGTAATAGAAGAGAGGATTCTTTTATTTGCAGACCCACAAGGAGGGTTCCTCTACTAGGTCATCTGGTGATGTAAAAACATATGTTGGTTATTTATTTGATACCTTCTTTCCCATTTTCTGTTGTCTTTCACTTGTTAGTGCAGTTTCATATAGAAATGCTAAGGCTCATTGTTGTCATCCTTAGAGGCGTAGCAGAGTCTAGTTTCAACTCCTTTCAAAACTGACATTATTAGAGACCGTTCTTTGGGTAGAGGTGGTGGGAGGGGTCTTCAGCTAAGTGGTGGAATGATTGCCTGTATGTCAATGTTTGGCTACTGCAGTAGCTCTTTCGTCATCACATTTTTGCAGCGAGGTCTGCAAAAATCTAGGGAAGTGTTAACAGGCCTGCTTAGCTAACCTGCAAGGTTATGTTGAAGAAATTAATGTAGACTTAGAGATATTGCCACCTGTGAATCTTAAGGATGTCTGACCTGTATCAGACAACTTTTTAATCTAGGCCTTAATTATTCTGTGGCTAGGGAGCATTTTCTGTTAGCCTGGTGTATTGTGATTTAGTGGAGGTTAAAACTTTGGCTCGTATTACAAGATGGTTGAGAATTTTTGAAAGGGACCCTTCATCCCAGGTCTCTGTTAAATAATCTTCCTCTGCCTCGTGTTTTGAGCTTCATTGTTTGCTTCCATTCTTTAAATTTGCTGGGTTTAGCAGTCCAAGGTTGTGTCTTTCAAAGACATGCTTGCCTACAGATGTTGCGCTTGCTCAAAAGATGTTTGATCTTCAGTATCTTGGGTTATAAAGCCCTATATCAATTTCCGCAAAGACTGAAACGTCTTGCAGTTAATTCATGTTTGCATTGAAAGTGCTTTCTGAACTGTTTCTCATGTACTTCAGTCACCTTCTGTTTTTTCTTTTTAGTACCTGAAAGTGTATGTGGTTGGGGGGAGTGGGTGACGCAGCCTTAGTAGCAGAGATGTTGTACCAGCCTTGGTTTTACCTCCTGGTCATGAGCATAAGACAATAGAACACCTGTTGTTCCTCTTTCCGTTGGGAGAATTGGCTTTGTAGTTAACATACATACAGATGGTATAGGTTCATAGGTAGGTACTAGGCTGTCTGCCCGAGGGCATTTATAAGCGTAGCCAGTGTGTCAGCTTTCACCACCCCATTGATTAACTGAGCCTCTGTCAAAAAGAGCCAGTGAATGATCCCAGGGGTGTATTTTCTGTTACCCATCCACTCGTCAAGGTTTCTCTTGAAGAGTGTTAGTGAGGGGCTCTGCCTAATGTGGTTAGGAATTTTGTTCCAAATCATTCGAGTCTCTGTGACAGGACTCTATCTCTACAGCATGTTCTGTTTATTGTTGTGGCGAGGTTTAGCTCACTAGAGTGAGTGGCTCGCAGTGACTTGGATTTCTTTAGGTGGAGCATGTCCATCAATTCTGAGTTGGACATGGCTTTGTAAGTCAGGCAGAGATCACCTCTGAGTAAGCGATATGCCACTGAGTACAGCCGGAGTTTTTCCAGTCGGGCTGCATAAGACATATGTTTGAGGCCAGTAATCCTCTTGGTGAGGTACTTTTGTGGTCTTTCGAGCTGTTGGAAGTGTCTTGTGAGGTACATCCCAAATGGGGCATTGTACTCTATGATGGGTCTGATGAGTGACGAGTAGAGGGGCACTATAACCTCTTTATTTCTAGATGCGAACCCTTTAGTAATTAGATGGGCTACATAGAAGGATTTCCTAACTACGTTGGCAATATGATTGTCAAAGGAGAGATTACTATCTACCTAGGTCCCCAGATCTCTTATTACCTCTTCTGTATTAAGGGGGCTGCCACCTATTTGGTAATTCATGGGTGTTTTGTTTTTCCCAAACGGGATGACTATGCATTTTTTGGCATTTAGCTTGAGGCCATGACTTTGATACCAGGTGTCCTTCTCAGTAAGGCCCCTTTGGAGAATGTCAGTGTCAGCCGGAGAGTGGATTATGGCTCCCAGTTTGCAGTCATCGGCGAACTTGGTTAGTCATAGTCCTCCTGTGTTTGCATGTATTTCTGAGAAGTATATGCTGAACAGTAGGGGTCCCAGGACCGAGCCTTGTGGGTCACCATTTGTGACTGGTTTAGAGTCAGACCTGGAGCCCACTAATCTTGCCGTGTGAGTTCTGTCTGTAAGCCAGTTGGCAACCCATCTCGTGATGTAGGGCTTTATGTTCGGGCTGGTGAGTTTTTCTATAATTCCCGAGTGGGGAATGGCGCCAAAAGCCTTGGCGAGGTCAAGGTAGGCTGTGTGAACCACCTGCCCCTCATCTATGGCCTTGGTGACTGTCTTGAAGAAGTCAACCAGGTTTAGTAGGCATGATCTGCCCTTAACAAAGCCGTACTGTCAAGTGTTTGGAGGTTCCCAGTGTCTTTGTTAATGAGTTCCATCATGATGAGCTCCATAGCCTTGCAGACCAGGCTAGTCAGGCTTATGGGGCGATAGTTACCAGGGTCAGTTGTGGCCCCTCCTTTGTGGAACAGAATAACCGTTGCTGTGTACCATTCTGTGGGCACGTAGCCTGTGGAGAGGCTGAGGTTGAACAGTGTGTTTAGGTGGGGGGTTAGTTTGTTCTGTAGTTTGTGCAAGATGCAGCCTGGGACACCATCTGGTCCCATTGATGCTGTGCTTTTGGCTTTTGAAAGGGCTGTTTTCACATGTACATCTGTGATTTCTGGGACACTGCACTTTTCCAGTATTATTGTGGGACCTTTTGGGGGTGAGAGGGGGGTGAAGTTAGCACTGAATCTATCTGCCAGGATGTTGGCAATATCAGTAGGTTCAGTATATTTTGTGCTATTTTGCACTAGCTCAGAAGCATATCTGTGAGTTGCCACTTAGATTCTTGACATAGCTAAAGAAGGCTTTGTGGATGTTCATCGTGCATACAGCTGCAGTCATAACAGATGGGTTATCCTGCCGTCAGGCGGGTCCTCGGTCGGCCGAATTCCAAAGTCTAGGTCCGGTGTCGGTTGTCGTCGCTTCTTCCCTGACGTCAGTGCGGCAGGGGTATAAAAGAACCAGCCAACGCCATTTTCTTCAGTCTTTCTTGCCGTGCGGTGCCCGAAGCAGAAGCAGTTCGCAAGTGCCGGTCAGCCAGCTCCTGAGATTTACGAAAAATATTTCAGCCGAAGTCTTCTTGAAAGCTAAGTACCCCGTTGGAGAAACTTTTCTTGCCTCAGACCGATGTCAGACAAAGTTAATAATTGCATTTCATGTGGGAAGCAAATACCGCATAAGGATTTCCATTCCTTCTGCATTCCTTGCTTAGGCCCAGACCATGACGTCTCGGCCTGTCGTTTTTGTGCTAGATTCAACAAACGCATTATTAAGCATCGGGCGGAGTTCGCCCAACACTATTTTGGTAAAAAGTTTAATTACATTATGTCGTTGGATACTCCGACTCCAGTTTTGAGTAAAAGACGCAAAGATAAGGACCGACATACGAGGTCCGCGACTTCTACCGACACCACGCTAAAGCCGGCTACAGGTGCTCCGGTTCTCAGCGAGCCTCACGCAGCCCTGAGTACCGATGACGCTTCTTTAGCGGTGTCTTCTGTGCCCGAGGTCGCAGGCTCCTCGGCCCCCACTCCGACTACAGATACCGATGCCACCCTTGGCGGGGAATCGACAGGCCTGCCACCTCTCAAGGTGTCTTCAGGCCTTCCTCTTTTTCCATTAAGGCTTTCACAAAATCTAAAGCAGCCATGAAAACTAAAAGACAAGCTCCACAGAGCCCCTCTTAAGGCCCCATGCCTAAAAAACAGATGCTCAAAATGGCTGAGGATTTGATTACTCTTATCAGGGGTTCTCACCCCCCCTCGGACAAAAGGCCCAGATTGGAGGAAGACTACCCTTCCTCAGACCAAGCCTCTATTACCTCAGAACATTCTGAGGACCAGGAATATTCATATTCCCCTTTTGAAGATTCTGATGAGGAATCCATCCCCTCGGGGCCCCCCCCCCCAAGGACTATTCTTTTGGGGAAACTTTACACACCTTGAGGGAACACTTTCACTGGGAAAGTCAAGATTACTCAGATTCCAAGAAAAGGCTCAGGGATTTTCTCTTGCTTCCTCAGCACAGGTCTCTGGCTTTCCCTCCTGTCTTGGATATTTTAGATGATGTGTACACAGAAGCCAGCCTCAACCCAGATTCTTTACCTCCAGCTCCTGTTAAACCTGACAGGTATTACCGGGTTCCTGATTCACACCAATTCCTTTACAAAAGCCATGTTGCTGACCGAGAAACTATTTCACAGGGTCCCAAGGGAATTAAGGCCTCTACTGCCAAAAACCCATTACCTTCAGAGAGAGAGTCCAGAGCTTTAGAAAAGTGGGGGAAAAAGGTATACACCTCGGCCACTTTAACCATGAGGGCATTAAACTGTCAGTTCCATATGTTAAAGTATCAACAGATCTGAAGTAGGAGAATTCATTTGTCAGCAACCTGTGGGTATGGATCCGATATCGGATCCGAACCGGCATGGTTTATCCAGCTATGGATCCGAGCTCCTAGCTCCTCCCCTCACCCATAATGCCCTGCTCTCCCTACATGACCTCAGATCTAGTTTGCCGCGTTAATGGTGACAGCTGGATTTTGAGCTCCTGTCAGCTAAGTGCTAATTTTGGTGTTTTACTAGGGAATTTCTGTCAAAAAATACCTTTTTTGTGTGAATGTTTTAGGTTTTCCCTCCTTTAAGCTAATTTTTTGTTAAATTGGTTAACTTTGTAGTACCCTCCCCTCGCTGGTACGTAGCTTGTGTGCGTGTGGATTCTTTGGGGCCTTCTGTGTGAGTGGTTAACTTAACTTTCTTTTTTGTTTAAAAAAAAAAAAAAAAGGTAGTAGATTAGTGAAAATGTCTGAGGCCCCAAAGGCAATCTTTTCAAAATGCTCCAAGTGTGGCCATAAGCTATCCCCTGCTGATGGCCACACTCAGTGCGTTCGATGCCTTGGGGTTGTCTGTGCAGGGTTCAACCCCAGGGCATTGAAGGAGCGGAGGTCGAAGCTGGTCTTGGCGGGACTCTTGCCCCCGGACTCGGCTTCAGCCTTTGCCCCGTTGGTAGTTACCGCTCCGCTGGTTCCTGCCTTACCTGCTCCCCTCCTCCTCCTGGGATTCAAACTCCCTCTACAGGTTCGGAGGAGAGGGAAGCCAGGAAGAAGGACCGGAGAGAGAAGCACCACAAGCGGCGGGCCAAGACCTCCGTCTCGGCCCCGCTGGCTAAGCGGGCTTCTCCTCCGGCCTCTCTGGCTGCTGGCTCTCCTCCTCCTCGGCTCCGGTCCCCATCCTTTTCACCGGGGCCTGAGGAGGAGGAGACCCGATCTCCTTCGAGGCGGTACTCAAGGCCTACCTCGGTAGCCTCATCGAGGTCTACCTATAGCCTCTCCGACGCTGATCTGGACCGGATGATGCGAAGGTTCATCCAGGCCCAGATGCAGATGGGAGTGCTCCTGCCCCCCCCCCCCCCCGGGGGGAGCTCGACCCCATTTTTCAAGCCCATAGCTCCTTCTCCAACCCGCTACCCGGGCTCGGAGCCGGGCAGCTTCGGAGCCAGGGGTGGGTTGGCGCCAACAGTACTGGGTACTTCGGATCCGACCCTGCCCTCGAGTGTGTCGGATCCGACCTCTCGGAGCCTTGGTCCGAGCTTCGGATCCGAGGGACTCAGTGTGCCTTTGGCGCCGTTCGTGTCGGAGCGCACTTGTCGGATCCTTTGGTCGAGGCCGGCTCCCCTTCGGCTTTTGATGTAGTGGAGAGGGCTCTGTTGAGGGCATCTGGACCCCCGGCACTTGCTTCGGCTCCGTCCCGCACTCCATCTGCTCTGGGTCAGGCTTCCGTCACCCAGCCACTGGGACAGCCCGTTTCACTGCCCCAAGCAGTTCTTTTGGAACTGGACACAGCTTGCGAGGGCTCTCGGACAGCCCCCCCCCCCCGAGGAAGCACCTCGCAAGCACATGTGTAAGAGGAGGCACATAGACTCCCCCGAGTCTTTAACTGAAGACACGGACTTGGAGGAAGGGGAAGGCTCCCCAAGATCACCCCCGAGGATGTCTCCTTTGGAGACATCATGGAAATGCTTCGTATAAGAGGTGGGTGGTCTGCCCCAAAGTCTTCCTCGGACGAGTCCGTGTTCTTGGAGGCATTTGAAGCGGGCCCGTCTACCTCTTGGGTGTCCCCTCCTGCCGACCCCCTGGTGGACCTCATTACCACCAGGGCGTGGAAGGAACCGGACACCGTGGAGCCAATCCCCAAGAGGCCGGACAGGATTCTTAGCCCCCCTGCTGACCGTGCCCACTGGAGCAAGGGACCCCCAGTAGATGCCATGTTGGCGGCAGCAGCCACTAAGAGGGAACTCGCTCAAGAGAGTCCCTCAGTTCATCCTCTGAGCAAGGAGTCTCGGATGATGGACCGCTTGGGGAAGTGAATGTTTAGTTCAGCGACCTTCTCAGTGAGGGCGCTCAACTATCTGGCACATGTCATTAGGATGCAGCGCGATCTTATCAAAGAATACGCTGCATCCCCCCCAGAGTCCATGTCGGAGGAGGGCAAACTTTTGCACTCCACCCGTATGGCCACTCTTCGTTCCGTGACCAATACCTCTATGCGGTTACTTTCCCATGCTACCGAGGGAGCCGCTAGAGCTGCAGGAGTAGGCCTAGTCACGAGACGCCAGGCCTGGCACCGCCATTGAGATTTCACGGAGCCCTTCAAGGCGTCATTCATGAACGCCCCCTTTGACTGTTCTGCCCTTTTTGGTAAGACGGTTCACGACACCTTGGTCCAGAGCGAGAAGGACGGAAAGACGCTGTCTGCCGTTGGCGTCCGCTTCTCTGTACCCCAGAGGTCCTATTCTAGGAACCAAAAGGGCCAGAAGAAGATGTGGTTCCGGAAGTCGCAGCAATCCCAACCCGCTCCGGACAACCAGTCCTTCCGTGGCAGAGGAGGACAGGGAGGACACCGCCCCAGGGGCAGACGGGCTCCCAGGAATTTTGGGTCCAGAGAACCTTTCTCTGAATGGCCCGCGCAGCAACCCTGAGGGGTTGCCCGACTGCTCTACTCTGGAGGCAGTCGGGGGGCGTTTTTTGGAGCACCTAGCGGCATGGGAGTCCATAACATCAGACCGCTGGGTCCTCCGGATTATATCCAGAGGATACAAAATCCCATTTCTTCACGTCCCAAAACTAAAATCCCTCCCCGACGTTCCACCCGATCAGAGGGAGGCCGCTTCAGCAGAAATTGGGTATCTGCTGAGGAAAAGAGCCATCCAGCCCATCCCCCCAGACCAGATCGGATCAGGGTTCTACTCCAGGTTCTTTTTAGTGCTAAAAAAGACGGGAGACCTAAGACCCATTCTGGACCTGTCCCTATTAAACCTGGCAGTTCCCAAGGAGAAGTTCCGGATGGTCACTTTACAATCCATCCTCCCCCTTCTGGGAGAGAATCACTGGATGTGCTCTATAGACCTCAAGGATGTGTACTACCACATACTAATGGACAGACGGTCCAAGAGGTTTCTTCGCTTCCGGCTGGGAGCCAGTCACTACCAGTTCAGGGTCCTTCCCTTTGGTCTCACCACAGCCCCCAGGGTGTTCACCAAAGTGTTAGCAGTGGTTGCGGCCCAGCTGAGGCTTCAGGGGGTGCAGGTCTTTCCGTACCTGGACGACTGGCTTCTCACCGCCCCAACAAGGCATCTACTATCCTTGGCAAGAGACTCCTTTCTTCACCTAGCTCCCTGGCTAGGCATCACGGTAAACGTAGGAAAGTCCAACCTGGCCCCTACTCAGTTGATAGAATTCATAGGAGCCAGGTTAGACGCAAGGAAGTTAAGGGCCTTTCTCACAACCGACAGAGTTCGGAATCTGCGACTCCAGGTGCAGGCCATCCTCCACTCCAGCTCGGTTCCGGCGGAATTGGTCCTGAGGGCACTAGGGTCCATGGCGGCAGCGATTTCTCTTCTCCCACTCGCCCGCTTGAACATGTGGGTACTTCAGTGGACGCTTCAAGTACAATGGTCATATCATTCTCTCCCCCTGCATCACCCCATTGCAATCGGCAAGGCTTGCAAGCGGTCTCTCTTGTGGTGGCTCCATTCCACGGATCTCCACGGAGGCCGCCTCTTTTGTGCATCTCCCCCTCTTGCCACAGTGACCACGGACGCCTCCAGCCTCGGGTGGGGGGGGGCATTTTGTGGGCCGGACTGTCCAAGGCACGTGGAATGACTCGGAGACCTCCCTGCATATCAATGTTCTGGAGATGAGGGTGGTGCTCTTGGCGTTGCAAGCACTTCAAGCCTTTCTTCCCCTGGGAACAATTGCGATTCAGTCAGACAACATGTTGGTGGTCTGGTACATCAACAAATAGGGGGGAACCAGGTCTTACCCTTTATGTCGAGAAGCCATGAGAGTGTGGGAATGGGCGATCTCCACCAACCGCTTTCTCATCGCAACGCATATTCTGGGTCGGTCCAACATCCTTGCGGACAAGCTCAGTCGCACCATTCTCTCCCCGTACGAGTGGTCTCTCAATGCTCAAGAAGCGAAACGTATCTTCGCACAGTGGGGGACTCCTTGTTGCGATCTCTTTGCTTCTCCCTTAAACACCAAGTGCGACAGTTTTTTCGCTCTAATCCCTCCTCCAGGGGATTCCCCGAGAGACGCTCTGGTGCATGCTTGGCCTCCCAGTCTTCTTTACGCATACCCCCCTCTGCCTCTGATGCTCCAGGTGCTTCAGAAAGCCTCTCGGTTGGGGTGCAGAATGATCCTCATAGCCCCATTCTGGCCTCGACAGATCTGGTTCCCTTACCTAAGGTCTCATTCAGTGAATCCACCTTGGATTCTAGATCCCATTCCGGATCTGATATCACACCCATCGAACCTACCAACTCCGAACCTGGACAGCTTGAAGCTGACTGCTTGGCTGCTCCAGTTCCATTCCTAATCAGGACTCCCGGTATCTCGTCCCCAGTTAAGGCCATTCTGGTAGCGGCTCATAAACCCTCTACCAGAAAAATTTACCGCAGTAAATGGAAGCGCTTATCCATTTGGGCAGAGCGGCAGGGTCTAGATCCCTTCACGGTTCCCCTTCCTTTGGTTCTAGACTTCCTTACTACTCTCTTTAATGATGGCGCCAGTAGTTCCACGGTCAAAGTTCAGCTAGCGGCCATTTCTCATTGCCATGTTGGTCATGACTCTGGGCCTCTTATGTCTGCCAGGTTATGTAAAATCTTCCTAAAAGGCACCTTTCTGCTTAGACCCCCTGTCAAGGAGACGGTTCCACCGTGGGATCTTTCTTTGGTTCTTCAGGCCTTGACCGCTCCCCCCTTCGAGCCTGCGGCCACAGTAGATCTAAAATTCTTGTCTCTTAAGACTGCATTTTTAGTAGCCATTACTTCAGCCAAGAGAGTTTCTGAACTTCAAGCCCTGTCCATGAAACCGCCTTACTTGGTCTTCCATCCGGACCGCGTGTGCCTCAGGATCAATCCCTCCTTTCTTCCTAAGGTAGCTTCGGAAGCGAACATTAATCAGTCCATCAACCTCCCTGTTTTCTTTCCTAAATATCAGAACAAAGGCGAATACAAGCTGCATTCCTTGGATGTTCACAGGCAGCTTCGTTTTTATCTTAACAGGACAGCTGGTCATAGGCAATCCGACCAATTGTTCATTTCCTTTGCCAAATTCAATCTGGGTAAACCAATTTCTAAAGTCTCCTTGTCACGTTGGATTTCCCAGTGTATTCTATTAGCTTACCAAGCTTCTGGGGGGTCCGCACCGGAGGGAGTCCATGCTCATTCGACCCGGTCTGTTTCTACCTCAGCGGCCTTTAAGGCTAGGGTTCCTCTGGATGACATTTGTTCAGCAGCTACTTGGGCTTCATCTCATACCTTTATTTCTCATTACAAGCTGGATATCACGTCTAGAGGTAGAGCATCCTTTGGCTCCGCGGTTCTCCGGAATATCCTTCCATGATGGCCGCCCAAGAATCAGGTAGCTGGGGACTCTGTCCCACAGGTTGCTGACAAATGAATTCTCCTACTTCAGATTTAGAAGTTATGTACTTACCATAACGGTCCATCTGAGTAGGTGCATTCATTTGTCTGCAACCATCCCGCCCTCCTATCCCCCTGGCCTTGTCAGTTTCCTGCATAGGATGTGTTACCCTTTGGTTAGGGTATTTGGTACAGGGCAAACTCGATCTGAGGTCATGTAGGGAGAGCAGGGCATTATGGGTGAGGGGAGGAGCTAGGAGCTCGGACCCATAGCTGGATAAACTATGCCGGTTCGGATCCGATATCGGATCCATACCCACAGGTTGCAGACAAATGAATGCACCTACTCAGACGGAACGTTATGGTAAGTACATAACTTCTAATTTTTGTTATCTCGGTTGAAAAGCAAAATGACACAACCTGAGCAACCAGATGTAAAGGAGTTGCAGGATTTGTTGCATAGTGCAGAGCAAGTGGGTAAACATACCTTGCAATGTGGTTTTGATGCTTTAGAGGCCTCATGTAGAGCTGCTGTTACAGGGTCTGTCATACGTAGACATGCTTGGCTCAAAGAGCAAACCTTACCAGATCATGTCAAAGCTAAATTACTAGATGCACCTCTTCAAAAAGATGTATTGTTTGGTGTTAAAGCTGAGGGAGGTACTAAAGAAAATGGAGGAAAAGGCAAGATCAATGCAGACAGTGAAAGATTTCCTACAGGTACAACCTCCACGTTTCAGCAGAAACTGGCCTTCAAAAAATTGGTCCTTTCCAGCCACGGACAGACCTCAAAGAGGTAGATACAGGCGCCCGAGGGGTAGAGGGCAATCTCAAGGATCATTTAGAGCCAGACAATGGCAAGCACCTACACCAAGAGGTGGAAACGATAGATCACAGTCATTCAGAAAGCAGACACAATGACTTTCCCCTCTGCATGCCAAGCAAAGCTTTAATGGCAGCACCTTTAGGCGGATAACTGGCTTTATTTTCAAAAAAATGGCATAGTGTGACAAAAGACAAATGGATCCTGGATATTATAGACAGAGGCTACAGATTCCACTTTCACACCCTTCCAAAAATGAGCGGCATGCCAAACCTGCCACAAAATCAAAGGGCAGAGGCACAAAAACAAATTTCAGCTCTCATGGACATGAAAGCTATTCGAGAGGTACCTGCAAAAGAACAAGGTCAAGGTTTTTATTCCAGGCTATTCCTGGTACCAAGGAAGGACAAAGATTGGAGACCTATTCTGGACCTATCCATCCTAAACACATATTTACTCATACCAAAATTCAAGATGCTCACATTACAGCAGCTTCTTCCCATGCTGGGCAAGGAGTCTTGGCTGGTAACATTGGACCTCAAGGAGGCATACCTGCATGTCCCTATCAGACAAGATTGCAGAAGATACCTCAGATTTCTTGCAGGTTCAACCCATTATCAATTCTCTGCATTGCCCTTTGGCTTATCTACTGTGCCCAGAGTGTTTACGAAATTCCTGGCATCAGTAATTGCCTTCTGTAGACTTCAAGGGATACAAATATACCCATATCTGGACGACTGCCTGATCCAAGCGGACAGCAAGCACATACTTCTGAAACACCTGGCGTTTGAAATAAAGTTGTTGAACTTTCTGGGATACACAGTCAACAAAAAGAAATCAAAACTAATACCCTCTCAAACAATAATTTTCCTGGGTGCCAGCTTGAATACAAACACCCAGATGGCCTACCTCACGCCAGAGAAGCACGGGCAACTATCTCAGTACTTCAGAAAAATGGCAACCTTCACCAGGCTGACTGCAAGGAAAGTCCTGCAGGCTCTGGGATTCATGGCATCTTGCATCCTACTGATCCCATGTGCAAAGCTGCATATGAGGAAACTTCAGTGGTACCTAAAAAACTTATGGTCTCAACACAGCCACAGTTTGGAAACAGTTATACCACTCATTCCATGTCTTCAAAAGGAATTTCTGTGGTGGGCTCAAGCATGTCAAAGAAACACAGGTCTCCCCTTCTGCATGCCTCAAGCAAATCAAATCATCACAACAGACGCCTAGGACTACACCTGGGGGGTGCACATGACAGATCAGTGCATTCAGGGCAAATGGTCCCAAAAGGAGAAGCACCTACACATCAATCAAAAGGAAATGCTAGCAGTACAAAATGCTGTTATGGCCTTCAAAGACCTACTGCATCCAGGCCAGCTATTAATAAGTACAGACAACACCACAGTGACGTGGTACATAAACAAACAGGGAGGAACTCATTCATACCCCCTGTGCAGACTAGCCATGTCCCTTTGGAACACGGCTCTGAATTGCAAATCCAACTTCAAGCACAATTCCTACCAGGGTAGGAAAACACGCTGGCAGACAACCTAAGCAGAAATATGACAGATCCACACGAATGGAAGTTGCATCCTCAAGTTTTCGCAAAGATAATTCAGGCATGGGGATGGCCAGACATAGATCTCTTTGCTACCCACGAAAATTACCAACTGAAAAAATTTTGCTCAAGGACCTATCATCCACAGGCCTGGAAAGTGGACGCACTCTCTCTCAATTGGACAACATTGACAGTCTATGCCTTTCCACCTCTTCCTCTGCTGCCCAAAGTTCTGTTAAAAGCCAGAGCAGAGAGGCCAAAGATGATTTTCATTGCTCCAGACTGGCCAAGACAACACTGGTATCCACTCCTGAAGAGCCTGACGCATTCCTCACCATGGACCCTGCCTCTAGTGCCTCTTCTGTTGACCCAGCACAGTTTCAAAACTCTTCACAGTCAACTGAAAACCCTCAATCTAGCCACATGGAGGATTCCTTGATTTCCCAACAGACTCTCCTCTCCAAGGAGGTGCAGGATGTCATCTTGGAGGCCAGAGGACCTTCTACTAGAAAAGCCTACTCCGCCAAATGGAAACGGTTTTGTTCCTGGAATCAGAAAAAGGGCCAGAATCCTTGGGTACTAAATTTACCTCAAATATTGCAGTACTTAGCTGAGATGTTAAACAGTGGACTTTCCTTCTCCTCCATCAAGATCCATGCTTCAGCCATTTCTGCACAATACAACACTGATCCTCCTTTATTCTCTCATCCTCTCTTAAGTCAGTTCCTCAGAGGGGCTAAGAATATAAAACCCCCAAGGAAACCACCAGTACCTGCTTGGGACCTCAACTTCATTTTAGAAAAACTGACCCTGCCTCCATTTGAGCCAGCTGCTTCAACAGAACTGCAATATTTGTCATGGAAAACAGCCTTCCTTCTGGCTATCACCTCAGCACGCAGGGTTTCGGAACTACAAACCCTCATGGCTGTGCAACCTTTCATCATTTTCCATCAGGACAGAGTTTCCTTAAGAACCAACCCTTCCTTTATGCCAAAGGTAGTATCCAGTGTAGCCTTGAATCAGACTATCCACTTACCTACCTTTTATCCTAACCCACAAAACAAAGGGGAAAGACTACTATATTCCTTGGACATTCACAGGCAACTTCGTTATTATTTGGGCAGGACAAAGCCATTCAGAAAATCAGAGCAACTCTTTGTGTCCTATGCTACAGGTGCTCAAGGAAAGGCTATTTCCAAACAGACCATCTCAAAACTGATAGCCCACTGCATACGCTTTTGTTACTCATTTCATGGAAAAACTGTACCTACAAGCATCAGATCTCACTCCACAATGGCCACAGCTACCTCTGCAGCTTTCCTCAGGGGGTTCCTACCAAGGATATTTTGGAAGCAGCTACTTGGAGTTCTGTGCACACTTTCTCCAAGCACTATCACCTTCCACTGTACTCTAAATCTATAGCGGGCTTTGCCACAGCAGTCTTGCAGGGCATCCTTGCTCCTCCTAGTTCCACTTAGTGCCTGCCACCCCTTTTTAGCTTTGGGATTCTACCCATGTGTTATGACTGCAGCTGTATGCACGATGAACATAGTACAGTTTTGTACCTACCATAAATGTAGATGTTCGAGTGCTAATACAGCTGCAGTCCAAGTTTCCCTCCCTCCATTCCCTCTTAGGACAGGCCTTATGACAAACACCTCCTCATACAACCTGATTGGGGTATTCTTTTATGGTGTATTTGCTTGTACACTACTGTTTTTTGATTATATTGCATTGCATTATTACATAAGTTTATGTTTTGCCTTCCTTCTGGGGGCACCTGACATCTGGGGCAAGAAAAACTGAAGAAAATGGCATCGGCTGGTTCTTTTATACCCCTGCCGCACTGACGTCAGGGAAGAAGCGATGACAACCGACGCTGGACCTAGACTTTGGAATTCGGCCGACCGAGGACCCGCCTGACGGCAGGATAACCCATCTGTTATGACTGCAGCTGTATTAGCACTCGAACATCTACATTTATGGTAGGTACAAAACTGTACTTTATCTTTCGAATCCTTGGCTATTTTTCTTTCAAAGTTATCCTTGGATGATTTTATGAGGGACCTAAGTTTCTTAGTGATACTGATCAGGGATGTCTTTCCTTCTTGGGATTTTCTTTTTTTCTGAACTAGTTTTCCTCCTTCAATTGTATAGCCTGTTTATGGCAGGGGTCCACCAGACTGGTTTCCTTCTCTTAGGGGAGTGAGTCTTGGTTTTGCTAGGGATAGCACGATCCATGCGTCCTTGTAGGTGCTCATAGAGTGCATTTGTAAAGGTTCCTGCGTCTTGGACACTGTTATCCTTTAGTGTGAGGGCTGTGAAACTTACCACCTCTGTCTTAAGTAGGGTGAAGTTTGCTATAGAAAAGTTTTCACTGTGGTTTCCTTGGTTGGTGGTGTGGTGTGGACAATCCAGATTGATTAGTTTATGGTTTGATCTAACCAGTGATGAGTTGACCTCTAATGCGGAACACCTGTCACCCATGTTGGTGATAACCAGGTCCAATATGTTTTCACTTCTGGTAGGGAAGTTTACCAGCTGATCCAAGGCATTTGAGTTGATAAATTCCAGGAAGCACTGGCCCTGGGAGTTTGTACTTGAGTAGCCCAGTTAACGGCTATGTTAATTGAAATCGCCCAATATCAGGGTGTTTGGTAGGACCTTCATGTTTTCCAGTGTCTCCAGAAAGGCGGAGTGGTGGCCCTGGGTCATGGAAGGTGACCTGTAGCAGGCCACAATTTGCACTGCAGATTTGCCTAATGTTAGTTGCACATGGATGATCTCAGAGGTATCATGCTGCGCCACTAACCTGGAGGTGTAGGTATCTTTTATGAATATGGATACACAGGGCCCCTCCTTTTGTGTTTCGGTCCATGTTCTGTGGCCGAAATGTGTGGTATGAGTTGTAGCCTGGTAGTGTTGGGGTGCTCTGTGAAGCCTTGAACCAGGTTTCAGTTACTGCACAGACGTCAACATTCTCCATACTGAGGAGTGCTTTGAGCGCATGCATTTTGAGATTTAAACTCCTGGCATTGAGTAGCGTAACCCTCATTTTTTTATTTGTGCTGTTTACGGAGGTGGGTTTGACTTTTGAGCCTTGCCTAAAAAAGGCACTATGGAGGCAGCAAGAGCCTTAACCAGTATTCAAAAGCCTAGGGGGTGACAGGTGCAAACCGTCTCTTGTGAAGCAACAAGGCTTGTCGAGCATGTCGTTCCAGGCTGACAGACACTGGGTCCCCTTTGAATGACACCAGAAGCTAAGCCATTTGTTGAAATTGATCACTTTTTCTTTATACTGCGGTATCACTCTTGGTGATAGCAGGATGCTACTCAGGGTCAGGGTCATACCCACCTGGGCTACATGATCAAAGAGCTCTTCCATGTCTCTTTTCATGTAGTCCAGGGAGGTACGTCTCAGGTCATTCACACCAACATGAACAATGACAGAGTCGTATTTGTACTTGTTCTGGAGTGACCTGAGTGCTTGTGTTATGTGGCGGATTCTGGCACCCGACAGGCATTTAACAGTAACCTTCTGCTTGTCCAGCCTAGTGAGTGGGACGTCAGTGTGCCTGACTATAGAGTCTCCTATTACTAGTGTGTTATGTATGTTATTTCGCCTTAAGAACTGTGATTGTGCGGCACACTGATTTTGTGTTTTGTGTGTTTGGTTTGTGACAGGAGGTGCAGGTTTTTTGGGCGTCTCCTTTGGATGTCTCTGATGCTTTTGCAGGTTTTATTTAGAGCCTTCGAGTATGATTTTGTGTATTTATGTGTACTTTTTGCCAGTGCTGGTTTACTATGTCTATGTGAGGCTGGAGGTGTGGTGCAAGTGTTAACCTTCTCCTCATGACTGCCTGTTCCAGTCTTGCGTGGGGAGAGCTTGGCCTCCAATTTAGCTATATAATTGCATCTCTCGCATATGTTAATGTTTTGTGGTAGGAGGAGAGGGTTGTCTGTGTAAATGAGGCAGTTGTAACATTGCCTCAGGATACCCAGGTTCACCAGCTGGACCAGAGAGTATACCTGAAATTGCCCTTTGGTCATGCCTGAATAGTAGGGTGAGCTGCTTAGTTGCTTGGTTGGTGAGGGGTGAATAATGAGCCTTGCCCTGCTTGGGCAATCAAGTGTCAGGGTATATTAGTGCTTGCTATTAGGTCTGAGCAAGTGCTGGACTGTAGGATACTTTTTAAGTGCTTAGGTTGAGAGTTAGACTACTTTCAAGGGAAAAACTGAAGAGGAGACTTGGTGGAGCCGGTAATAATTTAGTCCTGGCTAACTGGCGCTGCCCGGACATGCAAAACTGTGCAAACTGTTTTTTTTTACAGCAGGGAAATGAAAGAGATAGAAATTATCCCAGAATGGCCTATAAACTACTAACTTCTGGGCTGGAACTATTCCTCCAGGGACAGATGGCTGCTCAAAGTTCCCTCTCTCACAGGTGAACAGAGAAACCTCCTTCTATCCAAGTAAGGTATGAGCAACTTAGAAAATTGTAACACAGCCCTGAATTCAGCACTAGCCTGAAAACTGGACTATACTAGCTTAGAAAGGTGGAAAACAAGGAAAAAAAATTTTTGAAAAGATAAGGCAAAACCAGTAAAAAAAATACACTTAAAACAGCTTTAAACAACTACAAACAGTAAAAAATACACATAAATCAGCTTTAGATGATTACAAGCAATCAGAAAAGGCTTTTAAACAAATTACCCAATTAACGGGTGGTGCTGTGGTAGCGTTGTCTCCTCACAGTAAGACGCTGTCCGGTTCGATTCTCAGCTAGAGCGTCTTCTGTGTGGAGACATGCGTGAATGGGCGTACCTTCGTTGAAGGTTTTGCGTCAGGCGTGGCAAGCCGGTATGTAAAAATCAACTGCCAATCATTAGCGGACCGGAGTTCCGCTGTGGCGACCCCTAACCGGGAAAAGCCGAAAGACACAAACAAACCCAATTAACCAGTAAAAAAATCTCAAAATTGAGCCCTGTTCCTCTAGTCTTCAATCAGACAAGTTCTAATTGCACACACCTGCCACAGGGGTGTAGGGGAACCTTCTCCAAAAAAGAAGGCCTGGATTAGTACTCAAGTTATACAAACAAAGCTAGATTCAGCAGCCTGAATCTAGTTTATGCGACAGCAAACAAGGCACACCAATTTCAGTATGAAACAGTTCAAATATGCAGGCACTATAAGCCTTTAACCAGAAATTTCCAGCTCAGAAGAGCAGAGTCCTGCCTCTCCTCCCACACGAGTGCAGACCACAAACCTTCTTAATGTAAAATGGCTGGCCTGAAACCAAAGTACTTAAACTAGAACTAATACACTTTTAGAATAACAGACACTGAGCCTTCAATCAGCAGTTCCCAGCTTAGAAGGATGTAAGCTACCTGTCCTGCCACAACAGTGCAGACCACAGACCTTCTTAATGTAAAACAACTGGTCTGAAGCCCAAGTGCTTAAACCAAAAGGCTTAGAATGATAGTTACACCAAGCAGTAATAATACAATTGATTACTTTTAAGATGACGCAAAACCAAAATAAAGTAGGAAGAAACACAAATACACTGAAAGCAGATGAATAAAGTGCAATTTATTTATTTATTTATTTTGAGTGAGCAAATGAGATGGGCCCAGGAGGAGTATCCAAATGCAAATTTACAAGAGGGGTGGCCAGTTTTAAAGCCACCAAGATTAACACCAAAACAAAGGGGAGGGTAGGTGGGGAACTAACTGAAAAAACAGAGCCACAACTTTCAGCTAGATAGTATTAAATGCAACACAAATAAATCAATTTAAATGCTGTATTTGAAAAATGTGCAGATAAAGATTTACTTAAAATCACTTATACGTCCAGTTGATTGCAAGTAGGTCTTAGCCAGCCAAAGCTCAGAGTTTAAGAATCTAGGCAGATAGCCATCTGCATTGCCTTGTATTACCAGAAGGTTAACCACTTGTTGTTAGTCATTGAATTGAAGAGAGATTCCTCAAGGGATCTGACCACTTTTAACACTTGTTTCACAGTAGACATTTCTGCTGTGGTTATCCAGTTCTAAGGGTATACCTTTACAAACCAACATGGTTTAAATTTCCACTCCTGGAGCACTATCATTTAACTGTTCTGTGACGCTGAAGATATTTCTCCTAGTATATTCTTTTACCTTCATTGATGTTTTTGGCACACTGGTTAGAATTTTTCCAAGTGTTCCATCGGCTGAGCAGGGGCTCTTTAGAGTGGGTTCTCTCACATTTGTTATGTCTTACCTTATCAGTTAAACTTTTAGAAGGCCCTCCCCTCTTTCAGTTTTATTTGGATTGCTCACAGCTATGTCTTGGCAGCAGAGCCACCCAGCTGTGTATTTTCAAGTTGATATCTTATGTTGTGTTTTCTTGCAGATGTTGCCTCCTTTCAAAATGTGAGTCAGTAACGCTGGATATTGGCAGTGCAAGGACCTTGTAGCAGGCAAGTGTGCCTGATATGAGTCTAGAAAGTAAGTGTGTCCAAGTGTATAAGCTTGATATTTCAACAAAAATTCACGCATACACAATAGGTTCATAGGTTCATACTAGGCTATCTGCCCTAGGGCATTTATAAGCCTAGCCAGAATGTGTTTGGCTTTCGCCACCCATTTTAAATTTATTTTGCTATGTCCTTCTTCGAGGTTAGTATAGTGTGCCTCTGTCTAACAGTGACACAGAAGTGATACCCGGGGTAAACCTACGATCTCCCATCCACTCATCAAGATTCCTCTTGAAGAGAGTCAATGAGGGACTCTGCCTAACCTGGACTGGGATTTTATTCCAGAGTGAAGGGCAACTCTGGGTTATGAATCTGTCCCTCCAGCATGTCCTGTTTATTTCAGTGCTGAGGTTCAAGTCTCTCGAGCGCGTAACTCAATGGGATTTGGATTTTCTGAGGTGCAGCATGTCCATTAATTCCGGGTTGGACATGGCTTTATACGTCAGGCATAGATCGCCTCTGAACAGGCAGTATGCCACTGAGTAGAGCTGGAGTTTCTTTAACCGGGCAGCATATGGCACCTGTTTGAGCCCTTTGATCCTCTTGGTGAGGTACTTTTGGGGTCTTTCCAGTTGCTGCAGTTGTCTGGTAAGGTACATCCCAAAAGGGGCATTGTACTCAATTATGGGCCTGATGAGGGGTGAGTAAAGAGGCACGATGACCTCCCCTGATCTAGATGTGAATCCCTTCATGATTAGGTGGGCTACATAAAATGTTTTTCTAACCACTTTGGCCACGTGGTTGTCAAATGAGAGATTGCTATCAACTTGGGTCCCCAGGTCCCTAATTACTTCTTCTGTACTTAATGGATTACCACCTATGTGGTAATTTGTGGGCATTTTGTTTTTGCCAAAGGGGATGACTATACACTTTTTGGCATTTAGCTTGAGGCCATGGCTCTGGCACCAGTTGTCTGTTTCTATGAGGCCCTTTTGGAGGATGCTTGTGTCGGCTGGAGAGTCGATTATGGCGCCCAGTTTGCAGTCATCTGCAAACTTGGTCAGCCACAGTCCTTCCATGTTGGCCTGTACCTCCGAGAAATATATACCGAACAAGAGAGGCCCCAGGACTGAGCCTTGTGGGACACCACTTGTAACTGGTTTGGAGTCTGACATGGCTCCAGCAATTCTAACCATGTGGGTTCTGTCCTTGAGCCAGTTTGCAATCCATCTAGTGACATAGGGATTTATATTTAAGCTGGTGAGCTTATCTATAACGCCCGAGTGGGGTATTGTATCGAAGGCTTTTGCGAGGTCCAGGTAGGCTGTGTGGACCACCTTCCCTCGTCAATGGCCTTGGTGACTGTTTCAAAGAAATCAACCAGGTTTAAGAGGCAGGATCTGCCCTTAACAAAGCCAAACTGGGTAGGATCCAGTGTCTGTAGGTCCCCAATATCTTTATTTATGAAGTCCATGATGATCCTTTCCATAGCTTTGCAGACCAAGCTAGTCAGGCTTATGGGGCGATAGTTTCCAGGATCCGTTGAGGCACCACCTTTATGGAGAGGGACCACTGTTGCTGTACACCACTCTTTGGGCACATATCCTGTAGTAAGGCTCAGATTGAACAGTAGTTTTATGTTTGGGTTTAGCTCTTTTTGGAGTTCATGTAGGACGCAGCCCGGGACACCGTCTGGTCCCATTGATGCTGTGTTTTTTCTTTGGAGAGGGCGGCTCATACCTGAGCATCTGAGATGTCAGGGGGGCAGCACTCTGCTGGGATAGATATTTGCCCTTTTGATGGGGAGGGGGGGGGGGTTGTGCTGAACCTGTCAGCTAGGATGTTGGCAATGTCTGTGTGTTCGGTGTATTTTTTGTCATTTTGGACTAATTCTGAGCATATCTGGGAATTACCACCCAGGTTCCTAACATAATTAAAGAAAGCCTTGTGATTTTCCTTAGTGTCCTGTGCAATTTTTCTCTCGAAGCTGGCCTTAGACAATTTTATGAGTGCCCGTAGTTTTTTGCTAATACTGATCAGTGATGCCTTCCTTTTGGGATTTTGCTCTATCATTTAGTAGCTTCCTCCTTCTATTGTATAGTTTGTTTATGGCTGGGGTCCACCAGACAGGACGTCTGCCTTTGGACGATTGGGTCTTGGTTTTATTTGGGATCGCATGATCCATGCATTCCTGAAGGTGTTCATAGAATGCGTTTATAAAGGATTCTGCGGTCTGGGCCATATTTTCCACAGGCCCGGGGGCTTTGAAGGATTCCACCTCGGTTTTGAGGAGTGTGAAATTTGCTTTAGAGAAGTTTTTCACTGTGGTTTTCTGGGCATGGGGTGGGGTCAGGATGTGAATATCCAGTGAGATTAGTTTATGGTCTGATCTTACCAGTGAGGGATACACTTCTGGTCTGGAGCATAGAGTCCCCATGTTTGTGATGATCAGGTCCAATATGTTTTCCCCTCTTGTGGGAGTGGTAACAAGTTGTTCCGTAGCATTTGAGTTTATAAATTGTAGGAACCTTTGGGCTAGGGTGTTGGAGCTAGAGTAATGCTCCCAGTCTATGTTTGGGTAGTTGAAGTCGCCCAATATAATGGTGTTTGGAGAGACCTTCATATTTTCCAGTGTTCTCAGGAAGGCCGAGTGGGGTTCCTGGGTTTGGGAGGGTGGTCTGTAGCAGGCTATAAACTGGAAGGCAGTTTTACCCACTGTTAGTTGCACATGGATAGTCTCTGATGCTTCGTGCTTTGCCACCAACCTGGAGGTGTGGGTATCTTTGATGAATATCGATACTCCCCCTCCTTTTGTGGTTCGGTCCAAGTTTTGGGGCCGAAAAGCATGGTATGAGGTATAACCTGGTAGTGCTGGGGTGCTCTCGGGAGCCCTGAACCAGGTTTCTGTTACTGCATAGATATCGATGTTCTCCATGCTAAGGAGAGTTTCGCGTGCGTGCATCTTGAGGTATAGACTTCTGGCGTTGAGTAGCCTTACTCTTAGTTTCTTATCTCTTGTGATACCTATGGAGGTGGGTTTGTCTTTTGAGCCTTGCCTAAAAAAGGCACTATGGGGGTAGCAAGAGCCTTTGCCAATATCCGAAAGCCCTAGTGAAGCATCGTGGCTTGTCGAGCATATCATCCCAAGGTGACAGACATTTGATCCCCTTTGAATGACACCAGTACTTAAGACAGTTGTTGAAATTGATCATCTTGTCTTCATATTGTGGCATCATTCTTGGTGAGGGTAAGATCCTACTTACGGTCAGGGTCATACCGGCCTGGGCTACATGCTCAGAGAGCTCCTCTATGTCTCTTTTCATGTAGTCCAGGGAGGTACGTCTCCGGTCATTCACACCAGCATGGACAATGACTGAGTCATATTTGTACTTGCCTTGGAGGGACCTGAGTGCTTGTGTTATGTGGCGGATCCTAGCTCTCGACAGGCTGCTCACCGTGACCCTCTCCTTGTTCAGCCTGGTGAGCAGGACGTCCATGTGCCTGACGATAGTCACCTATTACAAGTGTATCAGGTGTGTTGTTTAGTCTTAAGGGCTGTGACTGTTCGGCACACTGGCTTTGTGAGATATGTGTTGCACGTGTTTTGTTTTGCGGTAGCGGTTGCTTGGGTGTCTGCTTTGGAGGTCTCTGCTGCTTAGGCAGATCTTTATTTAGAGCCTCCAAGTATGTTTTTGTGTGATTATGTGAAGGATTCATCGAAGTGTTCATCCACTGACGAGGAGCTTTCCAAGACCTACTGATTTTTCTAAGTGCTTGCATAGCTGTTGTGTCTTTTGTCCTGTTGCATTGAAGTTTAAATTACTGTACCTTTGATCAAGGGTATATTTGTGTGCTGTTAAACTGAAATTAATTACCTGAAGTGCCATTTGGTGAGTTTGGCAGATATTTTAAAAATATATTTTTCTAATGATTGCTTTGGCACTCCCACTGTAACTTTTAGAAGAGACCTCTCCATGCATTCCTGCTGTAATTCTTCTAATTGTAAATTGTCATGTTTTGGAGAACAGAGTGATTTCCCTGATGCAATAAATTTGGTACTGGAAAGCTGGTTACAGTTGTGGCCAACTGCAACCATTAAAATGGGTGATGTGAAATTACCAAACTGTATTATGACTGCTTATTTAAATACTGGAATGTGTTTGTAAGGTGAACATCATATTTTGTTAAAATTAATATTTCAGAGACTGCTTTAATCTCATAATGCATTGCCCTAATTTCCAATTTTCCTTTTCTAGACGATAGTTGAACTTGCAGAAACTGGCAGTTTGGACCTCAGTATATTCTGCAGCACATGTTTAGTAAGTATGTTTAACAAGTGAAAAGTCTTAGCACACGGTATTTTATATAAATTTAAATGATTTAAGAAATGCATATGAAAGGCCAACCTTTCAGCAATTTTAAAATGTATTTTTTCCTTTGGTAAAGCAAAGTAAAGCATTGTTGTTTTATATTCCGTAAATGTAGTTTTGCAGAAGTTTGCCTTTTTCACTTCTGCTTGAAAAGTAAAATATGACATGATGCTTTTTATAACAAGCTTCTGTTGCGTATTTAGAATACTTCTTTTTTTTCCTTTGTGATGTTTGTCTAACAGTGCAAATGTAAAGTAACAGTACTTTGCTGCTGAAATGAATGATTTTGTTTTGCATACTGGCTTACAGTGCATCTTAAAACTGATAAAAAATTATGTCTGTCAAACAGATACGAAAGCCAGTGAGGTCTAAACACTGTACGGTATGTAATCGATGTATTGCAAAGTTTGACCACCATTGCCCATGGGTTGGTAACTGTGTAGGTAAGTCATGTTCATAGGCTTTTAATAAAGTAAGCTGTTTTGCAAACTGAATTTTAAACAGGCTTGTAGTAGTTGAGGTGATTCCTTTTTGGGGGGGTGGAGGGGCCTGCATACATTATTTGAAACAAGGCAAATTCATACTATGAGTTACAGCAAAAAAAGTGTGTGTGAGTGATAAATCTATCTACATGGCTATATCGATATATATAGATATATATATATATATATATATATATATATATATATATATATATATATATATATATATATATATATATATATATATATATACAAAATCTATATCTATATATGTATGTGTATATATATATATATATATATATATATATATATATATATATATATATATATATATATATATATACACACACATATGTTGAAACACAGGTGCCCAGCAGGAAGTATATATATATTTAACTGGGTTCCCTTCAGAAGCTCAAAATACTGAAATCTTGAATTTCAGTATCTCGAGCCCAAGAAGCTGAATCCACAGAACAGCAAAAGTTTAGAAGCGCAAAATTCAAAAACTTGAATACCTGAGGTTTTAACTTTCACACTTCTAAACTTCTGCTGTGGTCATGTATTCAGGTAAATGTGTGTGTGTGTTAAGGGGTTTGGGTAGGAGCTGTGGTGTGTGTGTGTGTGTGTGTGTGTGTGTGTGTGTGTGTGTGTGTTTTGTTGCTGTGATATGTGTGTGCGAGGAGAATGTAGCTTGTGTGGTGGTGATGTTCATCGTGTTTCACTGTTGCAGTCATTGCTCTTGGGTTATCCTGCTGGCAGGCTACCCTCAGTCGGCCAGAATTACAAAGTCTAGGTCCGGTGTCGGTTGCTGTCGCCTCTTCCCTGACGTCAGTGCGCCAGGGGTATGAAAGATGCAGCTGATGCCATTTTCTCCAGTCTTTTTTGCCGTGTGGTGCCCGAAGCAAAAGCAGTTCGCAAGTGCCGGTCGGCCGACTCCTGAGATTTTCAAATCCGAATTTCAGAACTGAAGTCTTCATTAAAGCTAAGTACCCCTTTAGGGATACTTTTTTCTTGCTCCAGACCGATGTCAGAAAAAGTTAACAATTGTATTTCTTGTGGGAAGCAAATACCTCATAAGGATTTTCACTCTTACTGTATTCCTTGCCTAGGCCCTGATCACAACATTGCTAGCTGTTGGTTTTGTGCTAGATTTAACCAACGCACTATTAAGCGTCGGTTCGATTTTGCATTTTATTACTTTGGCCAAAGATTTAATTATATAATGCCGTCGGTATAGCCGACAACCGGAATTTACAAAAAACGCAAGAACAAGGAAAAGGATAGGCATCCGAGGTCCAAAACCGACGACGAGGCCTCTGCTAGGCCAGTTGCCGGTTTGCCGGCTCTCAGTGAGGTGCTTTAGCAGCCCCTGGCGCCCGCTACTTCAGAACCACAGGCCGCTTCCAACTCCCACGTGGAGCCGACTGGGCCTCTGGATACTCAAGGTATTGGACACTCAGAAATCATTCCCTCAGATGGTTCCAGAGCCGCTGAGCAGGCATCGGCTTCTGAGGATGTCTTCAGACCTACACAACTATATATTAAGCCATCTTCAGCTTCAAGGACAAAGACTAAAGCAGCTCTAAAGACAAAGAAACAAGTACATTTCCTTTTATTACCTCAACATAGACCCCTTGCTATTCCGCCAGTGTTAGATATTGTGGATGATGTTTATTCTGAATCCAGTTTAAATCTTGATTCTTTACCTCCTGCTCCAGTTAAGCCAGACAGATACTACAGAGTCCCTGACTCACACAAATTCCTTTATAAAAGCCCTGTTGCTGACCCTGAAACTATTTCCCAGGGTCCCAGAGGGGTAAAGGCCTCTACAGCAAAAAGTCCAGTCCCCTCTGACAGAGATTCCAGAGCATTAGACAGATGGGGGAAGAAAGTGTATACATCTGCAAGAAAGTGTATACATCTGCAACTTTAGCAATGAGAGCCTTAAATTGCCAGTTTCACATGCTTAAATTCCAGCAATATTTGATGTCTCAGTTGAAACAAATGCTTCCAAATTCAGACCTTCCTAATTATAAGGAAATGCAGGATTTATTGCATGCAGCTGAACAAGTGGGAAAACATACTTTGCAATGTGGTTTTGATTTCTTAGAGGCCTCCTGTAGAGGAGCAGTTACAGAGTCTGATATTAGAAGACATGTTTGGTTAAAAGAGCAGACATTACCAGATCATGTTAAAGCAAAAATATTAGATGCACCTTTGCAGCAAGATGTTTTATTTGGAGTTAAGGCAGAAGAAGTATTAAAGAAAATGGAGGATAAAGCAAAATCTATGCAAACGGTGAAGGATTTCTTACAGGTTCAGCCTCCTCAATTTAGCAGAAATTGGCCAACAAATTATTGGTCCTTTCCAGTTTCAGACAGACCTCAAGGGGCAGATACAGATGTCCAAGAGGCAGAGGCCAACCACAAGGTACTTACAGGCCTCGACAATGGGGCCAGAGAGAAGGGGAAGACAGGCCTCAACCTTATAAAAAACAGCCCCAATGACTTTCCACTACAGCTGCCAAACATCTCTCTCTCTTGTCAGCCCCCTTGGGGGGAAACTGGCACTTTTCAGTCACAATTGGCAAATGATCACCAAAGACAAATGGGTTCTCAATATTGTGTCTCAAGGTTACACGTTCCACTTTCACACTCTGCCAAGGTTAAAAGGAATGCCAAATCTGCCACCAAATTAATGGGCAGAGGCTCAAGGATGAATTACAGCACTCATGGACATGAGAGCTATTCAAAAGGTACCAACACAGGAGCAAGGGCAAGGATTTTACCCAAGACTCTTTCTGGTACCCAGAAAGGACAAAGCCTGGAGGCCCATTCTGGATCTTTCATCTCTAAATACTTACCTGGATGTTCCAAAATTCAAAATGTTGACACTACAGCAGCTTCTTCCCATGCTGGGCAAGAAAGCTTGGCTCGTAACTTTGGACCTCAAGGAGGCATACCTGCCTGTCCCTATCAGGCAAAATTGCAGAAGATACCTCAGATTCTTAGCAGGTTCAATGCATTACCAATTCTCTGCACTGCCGTTTGGCTTATCTACTGTGCCCAGGGTCTTTACAAAATGCCTGGCATCAGTAATTGCATTTTGCAGACAAAAGGAATTCAAATTTACCCATACTTCGACGACTGCCTTATTCAAGCAGAGAGCGAAGACATTCTTCTAAAGCATCTGGCATTTGTAAAAAGACTGGTAATTTGCCTAGGGTACACAGTAAACGAAAAGAAATCAAAACTAGTGCCCTCACAAGAGATAATATTCCTGGGTGCCAGCTTAAATACAACGGTCCAGATGGCATATCTCACGCCAGACAAGCAAGAACAACTGACTCAATATTTCCAATTGATGGCAACAAAAACCCAACTCCCTGCAAGAAAAATTCGGCATGCCTTGGGTTACATGGCATCTTGCATACTACTAATTCCATATGCCAGACTGCATATGAGGAAACTTCAGTGGTACCTAAAGAGTGTCTGGTCTCAACACTGTCACAGTTTGGAAACAGTAATACCACTTATTCCTTGCCTTCAACAGGAGTTTCGATGGTGGGCTCAAGCCTGTCACCTCAACAAGGGACAGCCTTTCACTCAACCCACAGCCAGGCAAACACTGACAACAGTTGCTTCGGATTACACCTGGGGAGCACACATGGTAGGAAAATGTATTCAGGGCAAGTGGCCCGCAGAACAAAGGCATCTTCACATCAAACAAAAAGAGATGCTAGCTGTACAAAATGCCCTTATAGCTTTCAAGGACCTTCTGCATCCAGGACGACTACTACTAAAGACAGACAACACCACAGTTATGTGGTACATAAACAAGCAAGGGGGCACTCATTCATATCCCCTCTGCAGACAAGCCATGACCTTGTGGAACACAGCTATAACCTATCAAGTTCATCTGCAAGCACAATTCCTGCCAGGAGAGAAAAACACACTGGCAGACGACTTAAGCAGAAACATCATGTATCCGCACAAGTGGAAATTACATCCACAAATGTTCAGGATGATAACACAGAAATGGTGGAGCCCGAACATAGATCTGTTTGCATCCCCAATGAATTGCCAGCTACAGAAATTCTGCACAAGGACTTACCACCCACAAGCATGGAAAGTGGATGCCCTCTCATTCAGCTGGAAAAACCTACAAGTATACGCTTTCGCACCAATACCTCTCCTTTCAAAGGCACTCATAAAAGCCAGACAAGAAAGGCCAAATTTGATCCTGATTGCCCCAGACTGGCCACGCCAGCACTGGTACCCAATCTTAAAGAACTTAGCACAAGGACCACCAAGGATTTTGCCTCAAATCTCACAAATTCTGACTCGGCAAAACAATCAGATACTTCACGGCCAACTCAAGACTTTAAACCTGGCTGCATGGCAGATTCCTTAGTCAAGCAAACAATGCCTCTCTCCAAAGCTGTTATGGATGTCATTATGGAGGCCAGAAGGCCTAGCACCAGGAAAGCCTATTTGGATGAATGGAAGAGATTCTGTGCCTGGAACCAGGCTCACAGCCTTGATCCTCTTGTCCCAAACATTCCTCAGATACTACAATACTTGACTGAGATGCTGGACCAAAGGCCTCTCCTTTTCATCCATTAAGATCCATGCCTCTGCCATCACTGCTCATTACAACACAGATCCACCAATTTTTTCTCATCTCTCATCCTTTGCTAAAACAGTACCTCAGAGGGGCTAAAAACATAAGACCGCCCCGTAGAGCACCAACTCCAACTTGGGACCTCAACTTCGTCTTGGAAAAATTAACTTTACCTCCTTTTGAGCCAGCTAACTCAGCAGACTTAAAATATGTGTCTTGAAAACTGCTCTGCTCCTGGCAATAACCTCAGCTCAAAGAGTTTCAGAATTACAGGCACTAATGGCAGTGGAACTTTTCATCATTTTCCACCAAGACAGGGTGTCTTTAAGAACAAACCCTACTTTTATGCCAAAGGTGGTATCAAGTGTGGTTCTAAACCAAACTATTCACTTGCCATTATCCAAATCCACTGAACAAAGGGGAGAGACTACTGCATTCCTTGGACATACGCAGGTAGTTACGCTTCCACTTGGACAAAATGAAAGCTTTTAGGAAAACTGAGCAGATGTCCTTCAAGAATGCAACTGCAGTCATAACATGTGGGTTATCCTGCCTCAGGCAGCCCTCGGTCGGCCGGATTCCAAAGTCTGGGTCCGACGTCGGCTGATGTCGCATTTCTCTCCGACGTCAGAGCGGCTGGAGTACATAAGCATAAGCCGACGCCATTTTCTTCAGTCTTTCTTGCCGCGCGGTGCCCGAAGCAGAAGCAGTTCGCAAGTGCCGGTCGGTCAGCTCCTGTATTCTACGATACCGAAGTCATCAAAAAAGCTAAGTACCCCGTTGGGGACATTTTCTTGCCTCAGCCGATGTCAGAAATTACTGAAAAAGTTAACAATTGTCTTTCTTGTGGTAAACAAATATCTCATAAGGATTTCCACTCTTACTGCCTCCCTTGCCTGGGCCCAGACCACGACGTCTCGGCCTGTGTAGCCTGTGCTCGCTTCAACAAGCGCACTCTCAGGCGCCGGGCGGAGTTCGCTGAAGATTATTTCGGCGATAATTTTGCTTACACCATGCCGTCGGATCTTCCGACATTGCAAACTCCCAAAAAGCGAAATGACCGGGACCGACATCCTTGGCCCGCGTCTACCACCGACTCCACGCCAAAACCTAGCGCGAGTGCTCCGGTTCCCTCTGAGACGGTCTCTCCACCGCTCCGAACCGAAGACACCACATTACCGACGACTCCGATTCCAGACATTACTCCGCCAGTTATAGATTTTCCTCCGGATACCGAAACCGAGGAAATACCCGAGACCATTGCTGTAGACAAGGTCACTCCTGCACGTGGAGCTGCCAGGCCCCCTATGGCCATGTCTATTAAGGCCCTACACTAGGGCTAAGGCAGCCAGCAAAACAAAGCATATTACTTCTAAATCCTTACCTCAGCCGACTCCAGAGACACAAATTATGTCCATGGCTGCTGATTTGATTTCCATGATTAGAGGTTCACAGGCCCATCCTGAGAGGATCCCAGCCTCCTCCTGATAAAAGGCCCCGGGTTGAACCCTCTGATCCTACTCCTTCAGATGAAGATTCTGAGGGCTCTGTCCACTCAGATAGCCAGGAACAGCTCTTCCAGACCTATGAGGACTCGGATGCAGAAGATTCCATCCCTCGGCCTTCCCTCCTGAGGATATTTCTTTTGGGGAAGTTCTGCACACCATGAGGGAACATTTCAAGTGGCAAGGTCAGGAATATTCTGATTCTAGGAAAGCTTAGGACTTTCCTTAAGAAGCCTCAGCACAGGCCCTTAGCTATTCCTCCTGTACTTGATGTTCTGGATGATTTGTATTCTGACTCTAGTGCTACCCTGATTCTCTTCCTCCTGCTCCAGCCAAGCCAGACCGGTATTACAGGGTCCCAGAAACTCATTCCCATTTATTCAGGGCCCATACTGCTGATTTGGAAACTATTTCACAGGGGCCTAAAGGAGTTTCAGCCTCCACCTCAAGATATCCTTTGCCCTCCAACAGGGAAGCTAGGTCATTAGAGATGGGGCAAAAGGTTTACACATCCACTACCGTATCTATGAGAGCTTTAAATTGCCTTTTTCATATGTTACAATATCAGGATTATCTGTTAGAAGATTTACAAAAAACATTAGCCACTCCTGATCCTTTAGATAGGAAGACTTTGCAGGAAGCTGTACATAACACTCAGCAAGTAAGCAATCACTTCCTGCAGTGTGGATATGATGCACTGGAAGCTTCATGTAGGGCAGCTATGACAGGGGCAGTCATTCGTAAACATGCTTGGTTAAAAGATCAACCTCTACCAGATCATGTAAAAGCAAAACTTCTGGATGCACCTTTGGAAAAGAACAAGCTTTTTGGTGCAAATGCTAAGGATGTGTTGAAGACCATCGAAGAAAAAGCAAAATCAGTTCAGACTGTGAAAGATTTTCTCCAGGTTCAACCCCCCCAGATTCAGTAGGAATTGGCCTTCAAAAAACTGGTCCTTTCCTAATCCAGAAAAGTTTCAAAGGGGTAAGAACAGACGTGGCCGAGGAAGAGGTCAATACAGAGGCCCTTACAGGGGACGACAATGGCAGCCAGGAAACCAAAGAAGTGACGCAGGGGTTTCACCTGCCCCACAACCACAATCTCAATGACTTTCCTCTACTACGGCCTACCAGGGAACAACTAGAAGCTCCCTTGGGCGGGAAATTATCTCTGTTTGCAGAAAACTGGCACAGACTGACAAAGGACAAATGGATTTTGGACATTATAGACCGAGGGTACAGGTTTCATTTTCATACCTTACCAAGAAAACAAGGCATGCCAAACCTACCACAAAATCAGAGGGCAGAGGCTATCAAGCAAATCACTCTGCTGACTCGAATGAAAGCAATAGAAAGAGTTCCACAACAAGAACAAGACCAGGGGTTTTACTCAAGACTGTTCCTTGTTCCAAGAAAAGAATCTCAATGGAGACCAATACTGGACTTGTCCGCATTAAACACCTTTCTCATAGTACCAAAGTTCAAAATGCTGACTCTACAGCAACTCCTTCCCATGCTGGGCAAGGGGTCGTGACTGATTACTCTGGACCTCAAGGAGGCATACCTGCATGTCCCTATCAGACACAGCTGCAGAAGATACCTCAGATTTCTTGCAGGGCCAGAGCATTATCAATTCTCAGCATTGCCATTTGGCTTATCTACTGCCCAGAGTATTTACAAAATGCCTGGCTTCAGTAATTGCTCATTGCAGGCTCCAGGGTATACAAATTTACCCGTACCTGGACGACTGCCTCATACAAGCGGACGACAAATTGATGTTGACAAAAAACCTGGATTATGTCATACGATTACTTCAAGCTCTGGGATACACAGTCAACTTCCAAAAGTCAAGACTGCAGCCATCCCAGCAAATAATCTTCTTAGGAGCCAAACTAGACACAGCCTCTCAGATGGCTTACCTGACAGAAGACAAGCAAGAGAAGTTAACTCCTTACTTCAAAGGTTTAGCAAAACTCACCCAGATGACTGCAAGGAGATTCCTACAGGCCCTGGGTTACATGGCATCCTGCATTCTCCCGGTTCCATTAGCAAGACTACACATGAGAAAGCTTCAATGGTACCTTAAAAGCATTTGGTCTCAGCAACAACTTGGAGACAATCATACCACTCATTCCATGCCTACAAAAGGAATTCCTATTGTAGGCCTCGGTGAGCCAGGCAAACACAGGTATGTCATTCAAAAAACCACAGATAATACAGACCATGACTACAGACGCCTCAGACCTTGGATGGGGGGGCGCACATGGAAGGCAGGTGTATACAAGGACAATGGTCTCCAAAGGAAACACATCTGCATATAAACCAAAAGGAAATGCTGGCAGTAATGCATGCCATCGAGGCTTTTCAACACCAATTCCAGCAAGGCCATTTAATGATACGGACAGACAACACCACTGTGATGTGGTACATAAACAAGCAGGGGGGCACCCACTCTTACCCCCTTTGCAGACTGACAATGCAGCTTTGGGAGAAATCACTGAACCTAAACATCCAGTTACAATCCCAGTTTGTTCCAGGAAAAGACAATGTGTTGGCGGACAGCCTAAGCAGGAATTTCACAGATCCACACGAGTGGAGGTTACATCCGAAGGCTTTCAGACAACTCACTTCGACATGGGGCAAGCCAGAAGTGGACCTATTTGCCTCTCACCTCAACCATCTTCTACCAAAATTTTGCACAAGGACATACCATCCAAAAGCTTGGAAAATAGATGCCCTCTCATTCAACTGGAACTCCCTAGCAATCTATGCATTCCCACCTCTGCCACTGATGACCTCAGTATTACTAAAGATCAAAGCAGAGAAGCCCAAGGGAATCATAATAGCTCCGGACTGGCCAAGACAAAACTGGTACCCACTACTACGGAGCATATGCCACACCAGGAGGTGGGCCCTCCCCCAGTGGCCTCTACTTTTGACTCAACACAATTTCGAAACACTGCATCCAAATCTTCTGACACTGCAGCTAACAGCCTGGGAGATCCCATAAGTAACTTCAGCTTATCTCTCTCCAAGGAAGTTCAGCAGATACTAACAGAGGCTCGAAGACCATCCACCAGAAAGGTTTACTTAGCAAAGTGGAAAAGATTCAGCAATTGGAATACCAGCAAGGGACATGATGCATCATTGTTGAACATCCCACTCATCTTGGAATATTTGGCAGATATGTTAAAGAACGGCCTCTCATATTCTTCCATAAAGATACATGTATCTGCTATTTCAGCTAGATACAACACTGATCCTCCTGTTTTTTCTCACCCATTACTAAGGCAATTCCTCAGGGGAATCAAGAACATTAAGCCGCCAAGAAAGGCCCCAGTGCCAGCCTGGGACCTCAATTTTGTCTTAGAAAAACTGACTCTACCTCCATTTGAGCCAGCAGCTTCAGTTGACTTGCAATTTCTCTCATGGAAGACAGCTTTCCTGTTGGCAATTACCTCAGCAAGAAGGGTTTCGGAGCTTCAGGCCCTAATGGCAATACCACCCTTTATCATTTTTCATAGAGACAGGGTTTCATTAAGGACCAACCCTACTTTTATGCCAAAGGTGGTTTCTAGGGTTTCTTTAAATCAAGCCATTCATCTGCCTACTTTCTTCCCCAATCCTGAGAATAAGGGGGAAAGACTGCTGCATACCTTGGGCATTCACAGACAACTTCGATACTACCTGGACAGAACAAAGGCCAGTAGGAAGTCTGAACAACTCTTTGTAGCTTACGCCCCGGCAGTCCAAGGAAAAGCAATTTCAAAACAGACTATTTCTAAATGGATTGGACATTGCATCAGATTCTGTTATTCCTTTCATGGAAAGACTGTTCCAGCTAATGTCAGACCACATTCCACCAGAGCTACAGCCACCTCTACAGCATTCTTAAGAGGGATGCCTACCAAGGACATTCTAGAAGCTGCTACATGGAGCTCCATGCATACATTCTCCAAACACTACAATCTCCCTCTATACTCCAGATCCAGAGCAGGCTTTGCTTCGGCAGTCCTGCAGGGTTTGATTGCCACACCATCTCTTTCCTAGAGCATACCTCCTTCCCCAGCTAAGCTATGGTATTCTACCCACATGTTATGACTGCAGTTGCATTCTTTAAGGACATAGTACAGTTTTGTACCTACCATAAATGTAGATGTCCGATAGACATGCAACTGCAGTCGGATTTTCCCTCCCTCCATACCCCTCTATGCCTAGGGTCCACTCTTAGCTGGGGATATCTGTTATGGTGTATTTGTTTTATTGCTCATTTATTTGTTTGGAATCCTGTTTTTGTCTTCCAATTTGATTACAGCCTTCCTTGGAGGGCACCTGGCATCTGGGGCAAGAAACACTGAAGAAAATGGCGTTGGCTGATGCTTATGTACTCCAGCCGCTCTGACGTCGGAGAGAAATGCGACATCAACCGACGTCGGACCCAGACTTTGGAATCCGGCCGACCGAGGGCTGCCTGAGGCAGGACAACCCACATGTTATGACTGCAGTTGCATGTCTATCGGACATCTACATTTATGGTAGGTACAAAACTGTACTTTATTTTTAGCATATGCTGCAGGAACACAGGGAAAAGCCATTTCAAAATAGACCAATTCAAAATGGATAGGGCATTGTATACGTTTCTGCTATACACACCATAGGAAAACTGCACCTAACAGCATTAGGTCTCATGCTACCAGGGCAACAGCCACCTCAACTGCCTACCTCAGAGGAGTACCTACCAAGGACATTTTGGAAGCAGCAACTTGGAGTTCTGTACATACCTTCACCAAGCATTATCATCTGTCTCTTTACTCTAAATCCAGAGCTGGCTTTGCCACTGCAGTTCTGCAGGGCCTTATAGCCACCCCTAATGCCTTATAGAACCAGCCACCTTACCTCTGCTTTGGGATTCTACCCAAGTGTAATGACTGCAGCTGTGTAACACGAGGAACATAGTACAGTTTTGTACCTACCATAAATGTAGATGTTCGAGCATATACACTGCTGCAGTCCAGGTTACCCTCCCTCCTTCCCCTCTTACATGTTGGTGCTTACCCTAGTATTCTACCCTTTGCTACCTATGGGGAGTATTTGCTGGTAACAGAAAGTATTTGTTTGCTTTTCTTATGTATGTTTTATTAGCAATTTACATTGCCTACCTTTTTGGGGGCACCTGACATCTGGGGCAAGAAAAACTGAAGAAAATGGCGTTGGCTGCAACTTGTATACCCCTGGCGCACTGACGTCAGGGAAGAAGCGACGGCAACCAACGTCGGACCAAGACTTTGGAAATCGGGCCGACTGCGGGACCGCCTGATGGCGGGATAACCCAAGTGTAATGACTGCAGCAGTGTACACTTGAACGTCTACATTTATGGTAGGTACAAAACTGTACTTTTTCTCCAATAAATTCCAGTCCTCTCTTGCCTCCACAGTCATCCCAGTCGGCAGACTCTCTTTTCTCCATTCTCATGCTGGTTTAGTTATTAGAATACTCCCTGCTAGTTTGAGTATAATGCACTGTATGATTTTTGTTGTTCTCCTTAAGAGTCTGCATACAAAGTCCCAATCTCTTCCTATTTCTTGAATTTCCCCCCGTATCTCTGCTTGTGTTTTGTACAAGAGCCTTAACTGTGTTGCTCTAAAATACCTTCCCAAATTGGGTATTCCTAGACAGCCTTGTTCTTTTGGAGGAATTAGCATATCCCACTTGACCCATGTTGTCTTCCCTTCCCAGATAAAATCCTTTTTTTTTTTTTTTTTTTTTTTTTGAATTGCTGTCTACAGCTTCTCTTCTGGTTGATAAAAATATGCCTGACCTATGTATAAGATTAAAGGGACTAAAAACATTTTAATGGATTGCATCTTGGTATCTATATCCATATAAAAACGCTTCCAGTTTCTCAATTTTTGTATTATCTTCTGTTTAGTCTTTTCCCACGTAGCCAGTTCTAATCCATACTCATAAATACTTCATTTTATCATGTCCCCATAAATATGGATATTGTTGGACCAATTCGTGTTTGCATATGTAATTCACTGCTGTTGCTTTTGTTTTAGCTACATTAATTTTGTATCCCGAGATGATTTGAAACCGTATTAAAATGTTCCATAACATCCAATCTGAAGTAGGCAGACTTCATTTGTCTGCAACCTGTGGGTATCGGATCCGACTTCGGATCCGAGCCGGCATTTCAAAAGCTTAGGATCCGAGCTCCTAGCTCCTCCCTCTACCTATAATCCCCTGCCAAGCCCTAACTGACCTCAGATTTCGTTTGCCGCGTTTCAAGTAGCAACGGATTCCTCGAGCTCCTGGCAGCAAATTGTGTTCAGATAAGTTTTGACAGGAAAACTTTAAAGTTTTACTCTTTTCTTTAGTTGTGTGTGTGTTTTAGGCTTTCCTCTCTTTACCATAAAACTTTTCTTCAGGTTTTGCATAGTTTTGTGTGAGTTTTTCAGTTTTTTTGTGTGTTAGGCCTATAGGGTGTACCATGGCAGAAGCCCCTAAGGCAGTTTTCTCAAAATGTACCGAGTGTGGCCACAAGCTGTCCCCAGCTGATGGCCACACTCAGTGCGTTAAATGCTTGGGGGTTGAACACCTGTCATCTGGTTGTACCATATGCACAGGGTTCAACCCCCGAGCTTTAAGGGAGCGGAGGTCGAAGTTAGTACTGGTGGGACTTCTCCCTCCTGATGCGGCTTCGGCCTCTGCCCCTGTTAGCCAGCAACCTACCACGGGTGCTACGGTCTCCCTTTCCCCGGCAGGGACTCAACCTCCCACCAAGAAGCCGGAGGATAGGGAGACCATTAGAGAGAAGGAGAGACAGAAGGAGAGGCATAAGGAAAGGCACCACAAATGGCGGGCCGAGACCTCAAGCTCGGCCCCTCCGTCTAAGCGGGTCTCTCCTGTGTCTTCTAAATCTCCTCCTCCTCGGCTCCATTCCCCTCGGGTCTCTTCCGGACCCGAGGAGGAGGAGACTAGCCCTTCGGTGAGGTCCCCGAGGCGGCTCTCTAGGTCCGCTTCGGTGGCCTCATCTAGATCCACTTTCTCAATGTCAGAAGCAGACATGGACCGGATGATGAGGCGTTTCATCCAGGCCCAGATGCAAATGGGAGTGCTCTTAGCCCCCCCAACCGGGAGGGGCTTCGACCCCATTTTTCGCCCCCTTGGCTCCTTCTCCGACCCGTCTCCCGGGTTCGGAGCTGTCTGAGCCGGGCAGAGTTGGATCCGGGGGTGGTTCGGATCCGATTGGTCGGCGCACCTCGGATCCGATCCATCCCTTGAGTGCTTCGGACCCGACCTCTCGGAGCCGAGGGCCTAGCCTCGGATCCGAGGGAGCTGGTGTGTCTTCGACTACGTCTAGGTTGGAGCGCATCGGTCTCTCGGATCCGACGGTCTCAGCTCCGGCTCCGATCCGTGCGTCGGATCCGAGTGGGGGTCGACTCTCGGGGCTTAGAGAGGCCGGCTCTCCCTCGGCTTTCGACGTAGTGGAAAGGGCACTGTTGAGGACTACCGGACCCCCGGTCCCTGCCGCGGCTCCACCCCGCACTCCCTTGCAGCTGGGCCAGGCTCCCATCAGCCGGTCCCAGGGACAGCCCGCCTCGATGTCCCAAGTAGTTCCTTTGGAACATCTGGCTGCTGAAGAGGACTCCTCGGACACTCCCCCCGAGGAAGTGCCTCGGAAGCGTAAGTGTAAAAGGAGACACGTAGACTCCCCTGAGTCCATTACCGAAGACACAGACTTGGATGAAGGGGAGGGCTCCCCAAGGTCACCCCCGGAGGACGTCTCCTTTGGAGATATTATGGAGATGCTTAGAATCAGGGGGGGGTGGTCTGCCCCCAAGGCCTCCTCAGACGAGTCTGTGTTCTTGGAGGCATTCGAGGCGGGCCCATCTACCTCTTGGGTGTCCCCTCCTGCCGATCCTCTGGTGGACCTTATTTCCACCAGAGCATGGAAGGAACCGGACACCGTTGAGCCTGTCCCCAAGCGTCCAGATCGAATCCTGAGCCCACCAGCGGACCGCACTCATTGGAGCAAGGGCCCCCCGGTAGATGCTATGATGATGGCCGCAGCCACAAAGAGGGAATTAGCCCAGGAAAGTCCCTCTATGCATCCTCCGAGCAAAGAGTCCCGCTCGATGGATCGCATTGGGAAGCGAGCTTTTAGTTCAGCAACCTTCTCTTTTTGAGAGCGCTGAACTACATGGCACATGTCATCAGGATGCAACGGGACCTGATTAAAGAGTACGCGGCATCTCCCCCAGAGTCCATGTCGGCGGAGGACAAGCACGTGTACTCCACCCGTATGGCCACACTCAGATCAGTTTCTAATGCTTCTATGCGGCTACTTTCTCACGCAACTGAGGGAGCCGCTAGAGCTAGTGGAGCGGGCCTCGTCATGAGGCGTCAGGCCTGGCTCCGCCATTGTGACTTTGCAGAGCCCTTCAAAGCGACCTTCGCATATGCCCCCTTTGATGGTTCTGCCCTGTTTGGCAAAACTGTTCGCGAAACGTTAGTCCAGAGCGAGAAGGACGGGAAGACGCTGTCTGCCGTCGGAGTCCGCTTCTCAGCTCCCCAGAGGTCCTTCTCGAAGAACCAAAAGGGACAGAAGAAGATGTGGTTCCGGAAGTCGCAGCAATCCCAACCTGCTCCGGACAACCAGTCCTTCCGTGGCAGAGGAGGACAGGAGGGAGGTCGCCGTCCTAGAGGCAGAGGGGCTCCTAGGAACTTTGGGTCCAGAGAACCCTTCTCTGACAGACCCACGCAACAGCCCTGAAGGGTCGCCCGGCTGTCCATCTCTGGAGGCAGTCGGGGGGCGTTTTTCGAGGCACCTGACATCTTGGGAGTCAATCATGTCAGATCGTTGGGTGCTTCGTGTGATATCCAGAGGTTATGCCATTCCCCTGAGCAAAATCCCCAGATCCCGAAGCCTCCCTGGTGTACCACCCGACCAAAGGGAGGGAGGCAGCAGCTGTCGAAATCGAGCAGCTGTTAGAAAAAAGAGCCATCCAGCGCGTCCCCCGAGATCAGACCGGATCAGGGTTTTACTCCAGGTTCTTCTTGGTGCCAAAGAAAACGGGGGACTTAAGACCGATCTTAGACCTTTCCCTGCTGAACCTGTCTGTAACCAAGCAAAAGTACCGGATGGTCACTCTACAATCTATACTCCCCCTTTTGCGGGAGAACGATTGGATGTGCTCTATCGACCTCAAGTACGCGTACTACCACATTCGGATGGACAGACGGTCCAGGAGGTTCCTTCGCTTCTGGCTGGGAGCCAGCCACTACCAGTTCAGGGTCCTTCCCTTTGGTCTCACCTCTGCCCCCAGGGTGTTCACCAAACTACTAGCAGTGGTAGCGGCCCACCTGAGATTCCAGGGAATACAGGTCTTTCCGTACCTGGACGACTGGCTCCTCACGGCATCATCAAGGCATCTACTGTGCTCAGCCAGGGACTATTTCCTCCTTATAGCCCCGAGGCTGGGCATCACCATAAACATGGAAAAATCTTTACTGCATCCCACACAACTTATAGATTTCATAGGAGGAAGGTTGGACACAAGATCAATGGGGGCCTTCCTCACTCCAGATCGACTGTCCAGCCTGAGGTGTCATATCACAACAGTCCTGCAACCGTTTCCGACGGCAGCTTCGGTCCTGAGGGCCCTGGGTTCAATGGCAGCAGCTATTCCACTTCTTCTCCATGCTCGCTTACACATGCAGGTTCTTCAATGGACCCTACAGGTCCAGTGGTCTCCGCTGTACTCTTCTCTCAACAGCCCGATAGCTATCAGCAAGGCATGCAGGGACTCCCTGTTTTGGTGGCTCCAGTCACCGGAGTGCCTAGCAGGGAGACCCTTTTGTGCAACATTCCCCCTAGCCACGGTGACCACGGACGCTTCTCGCCTCGGGTGGGGGGGGGGGCATTCTGCGGGCAAGATTGTCCAAGGCACGTGGAACAGTTCAGAGACCTCATTGCATATAAATGTCCTGGAGATGGGGGCGGTGCTCTTAGCATTGAAAGCACTTCACAGTCTTCTCCCTGCAGGGACTATTGCGATCCAGACGGACAACATGTCGGTAGTCTGGTACATCAACAAGCAGGGGGGAACCAGGTCCTATCCCCTTTGTCGAGAGGCCATGAGAGTCTGGGAATGGGCAATCTCCACCAAACGCTTTCTTGTAGCAACGCACATTCCGGGAAGGTCCAATGTCCTTGCGGACAAGCTCAGTTGCACCATTCTTTCTCCTCACGAATGGTCTCTCAATCCTCTGGTAGCGAAGAAGATTTTTGCCGTCTGGGGGCAACCCTGTTGCGATCTTTTTGCTTCTCACTCAAACGCCAAATGCGACAGTTTCTTCGCTCTGCTTCCCCCACCTGGGGAATCCCCGAGAGACGCACTGGTGCATGCTTGGCCTCCCGGTCTCCTTTATGCTTATCCTCCACTACCTCTAATGCAGAGGCTCTTGCAGAAAGCCAACAGTTTGGGGAGCAGAATGATTCTCATTGCCCCGTTCTGGCCTCGTCAGCCTTGGTTCCCTTATGTATGGTCTCACAAAGTGAATTCGGCTCCCGATTCCGAATCTACACACCTTGAGATTGGCAGCCTGGCTGCTCCAGTTCCATCCTTGATTAGGACTCCCGGTATCTCGTCACCAGTCAAGGCCATTTTAGTGGCGGCTCATAAACCTTCCACTAGGAAGGTTTACCGGAGCAAATGGAAAATGGGCGACTCAGAACAATATTGATTCTTTTTCTGCACCAATGTCTGCGGTACTGGACTTCTTAACAAACCTCTTTCATCAGGGGGCAGCGATTTCCCATTATCATGTGGGTCATGAGTCAGCTCCCCTCATGACTGCAAAACTTTGCAGGACCTTTCTTAAAGGAGTTTTTCTGTTGAGGCCCCTGGTCAAAGAAGCTGTGCCACCTTGGGACCTATCTTTAGTCCTACAGGCCCTTACTGCTCCTCCCTTTGAACCTGCAGCTTCTGTAGATCTAAAGTACCTTTCCTGGAAGACTGCCTTCTTGGTAGCCATCACCTCAGCCAGAAGAGTGTCGGAACTCCAGGCTCTATGCGTCAAACCGCCTTACCTCTCCTTTTTTCCCGATAGGGTGTTCCTCAGGACCAATCCTTCTTTTCTTCCAAAAGTTTCTTCGGAATCTAATATTAACCAATCAATCAACTTACCTGTTTTTTTCCCCAACTATAAAAACAAAGGAGAATATAAGCTGCATTCTTTAGATGTTCACAGACAATTGCGCTTCTACATTCACAGAATGGCTGGTCATAGACAATCAGATCAACTGTTCATCTCCTTTGCTAAATTTGCTATGGGTAAAGCAGTCTCCAAAGTCACACTGTCGAGATGGATTGCTAATTGTATTTTGCAGGCTTATGACACTTCAGGTAGGCCTGCTCCTCAGAGGATTACAGCTCACTCTACTAGGGCAGTTTCCACTTCAGCCGCTTTTAAGTCCCGAGTGCCATTGGATGATATCTGTGCAGCAGCCACTTGGGCCTCGTCTCATACCTTCATTTCTCATTATAAGGTGGATGTTGTTTCCAGGGGGAGAGCATCCTTTGGCTCTGCGGTGCTCCAGAATATCCTTCCATGACGGCCGCCCAAGATTTAGGTAGCTGGGGACTCTGTCCCACAGGTTGCAGACAAATGAAGTCTGCCTACTTCAGATTTAGAAGTTATGTACTCACCATAACGTTCCATCTGAGTAGGTGACTTCATTTGGATAACCATCCCTCCATCCCCCTGACCTATATAGAGTAAGAGTTTATTCCTGTGTTCAGGTATTTTTATACTACTATTCACTAGGCAAACTCAATCTGAGGTCAGTTAGGGCTTGGCAGGGGATTATGGGTAGAGGGAGGAGCTAGGAGCTCGGATCCTAAGCTTTTGAAATGCCGGCTCGGATCCGAAGTCGGATCCGATACCCACAGGTTGCATCCAAATGAAGTCACCTACTCAGATGGAACGTTATGGTGAGTACATAACTTCTAATTTTTGCTTTTGTCATGTATAATATAATATCATCTGCAAATAGAGCCTGTTTTTCCTGACTACCATACCAGTTATATCCTTGAATTTCTGAATCCCTTATTTTCTTTGCCAGTAGTTCTAAATATAATGCAAACAACAAAGGAGAAAGCAAACAAACCTGCCTGCCGTTATCAGAGAGTACCCCACCCACTTTAATTTTCACCTCCGATCCCTCCTATATATTTCTAATCAACCTTAAAATTGTATTAGGGAAAGCAAATGCTTCCATTAACCTGCTCATGAAGTCCTGGTCTACTCTGTCAAATACTTTCTCATCATCAAGACCCATGTTTTCTCATCAGTGCTCTGTTAATATTGTCAAATGTTTGCCTTCCCTCCACAAAACCACACTGGTCCGTATCTATCATTTTTGATATCCCCTTTGCCATTCTTTTAGCCATAATAGACATAAACACTTTATAAGCATGGTTTAGTACTGAAATGGGCCTGTATGAAGCTGAATCTGATGGATCTTTACTCTCTTTAGGTATTACCGTTAAAACCACCTTCTTCTAGGATGCTGTTACTTCCTCTTAAAATACTGTTAAACAAAACCTTCCAGATCTTTCAGTTTTTCCCTCCTAACTTCCAAACTTCCACAGGAATGCAATCTATTCCTGAGGGATTTCCTGCAGATTGGTTATGCATAGCCATTTTTAACTCATCTGTTCCTATCCTTTTTAGTAATTGAGCCTCATCTACCTGTAACATTTCCATTTGTACCTTTCCTTGATTTCCACATTTCTGTGCTTTGTACAAGCTAATAAACTTTGTGAAATATTTCTAATACTTCTACAGGATCTCTTGTTATTTGCCTTATGGGCTTCCTAAGATTGGTAACAGTTCTTTCAACTTTCTGTTGTCTGAGTTGTTGTGCTAAATGTTTTTGTGCTGTAGAATTATTATCAAAAAAGTTGCTTAACAGCAATCTTTCTAAACTCGTGCATGTCATTGAGGTTAGCATTCTGCATTTGCTCCTTTTCTTGTTCTGAGATATTCCCCCTATTTTGCAATACTTCAAACATTTTGTCAGTCCCTCTAAATAAGTTTTGTTACTTCTTAACCATATCTCCCTTGTTTTTTTTTCCACCCTGGCTTTAAAATCCACTTTAATTTTACCCCACTCCCTAACTATATTTTCAGAAAAAAATTCTGTCTTCTCTAGTAGCTCGTGAATTAATTTCAAAATCCATTCCTTAAATTTCCCCCTTTTCAGCTGATAGGTCGGAAAACGCCAGTGTCTCATTTTTATTTCATTACCTTGCATTTTTACTGTTCAGCTTTACTAGGACAGCATTGCTCTTGTACTGTGTTAATTCCATCTGTTCACTTTCCTGACTTCACCAGGAGATCAACATGCAGAAGATAAGTTTTAAGTTTGCATATTATCTCTAGGATTTTATAATTTAGTCAAACCCACATTGATCTCAAACTCAGATTATTGATAGAATGGAAGGATACTTTTTATCCCAGTGCTATTAGGTGATCATAAGCAAGGGGAGCTGTTTCAGTAGAAAATCCAGGCTTTGTATTTGTTGCATATAATGTACATCAAGGCCCGTGATACTGAAAGAAATGTTGAGACTTGCGTATAATGGGTGTAAAAAAAAAAAGTACTACAGCATCATGCAGTAACCTGTGTGTGGTGAGCTCTTAAGTAGTTTACGTGCTGATTCACAATTTAATTGCTGTTTTCTTCGCTGATGTGATTTTTCCACCCATTTTACACACGAACACATCAGACATTTAAACCATCAAAAGTTTGAGCGCTAAAACACAGAAAAAATAATGTGTAGAATCTGAAAGATTTAAAGAAAAAGATAAAACTAAATAACATTTATTTTCTGCTAATTATGAATACCAGCTCCAAGCCCACACTATAGAGTGGGGAAGGGGGGCATGTTCACCTTTGCCTATTGTATCTCAATCTTGCATTGAAAAAGCCCGTACATTTTGATCAGCTGATTTTTCTATCAGATGTACCAGTTTTTTCACTCATCAATGAAAACCACATCGAGAAAAGAGTATGTATTATATGACTGTGTTTATATGTATATATACAGTGGATATAATAAATGTATACATCTCTGTTAAAATGCCAGGTTTTTGTGATATAAAAAAATGAGACCACAATAAATAATTTCAAAACTTTTCCTACCTTTAATGTGACCTATAACCTGTACAGTTCAATTAAAAACAATCAAATCTGTTAGGGGAAGAAATACAAAAAATAAAAAATGTACAATAAGCTGGTTGCATGTGTGTGCACACCCTTAAACTAGTACTTTGTTGAAGCACCTTTTGATTTAATTACAGTATTCAGTCTTCTTGGGTAGGAGTCTATCAACATGGCACATCTTGACTTGGCAATATTTGCCTGGTCTTCTTGCAAAAGCGCTCCAAATCTGTCAGTTTGCGATTGCATCTCTTGTGCACAGCCCTCTTCAGGTCACCCCACAGATTTTCTATTGGATTTAGGTCTGGGCTGTAGCTGGGCCATTCCAAAACTTTAATTTTGTTCTGCTGAAGCCATTCTTTTGTTGATTTTGATGTATGCTTGGGTTATTGTCGTGCTGAAAGGTGAAATTCCTCTTCATCTTCAGCTTTCTAGCAGACGCCTGAAGTTTTTGGGCCAAAAGTGACAAAAGTTTCCCACCATTAACTGGGAAAACTACTCGTGTACCAACTCCTTAGCTTAACGCTTTCTGGAATTCATAAACTCCAATGCCCTGGATCAACTTATCCATACCCCCACCAAGGACAACAATATCCTAGACCTTGTCATTACCAGCATGAGTGACTGGTGTTCCACACCTGAAGTCAACTCCTCGTTGGTCCTATCCAACCATAAGCTAATCACCCTTGATATCCACATCCTGCCCCCACCCCCATTAAGGAAACCACAGTAAAAATTTCTCCAAAACCAACTTCATGCTTTTTAAGACAGGCTACCACCTATCTACCACAAGAGGAGTGGTTCCTGGCCCAGAAATTGTAGCTACTGGCCGTTTGGGCAGTTTTTCCCCATATCTTTCAACTTTCTGGTTTAAAAGCCGCACTTGCGCTGTTTCCCACCTTTCCTGTCACTAACCTAGTCCAGATACAGAGTTGCTGTATCCAGGACTGTTGGTAAGCTTCTGAGCCCCGCAAGCCTTTCTGTGTTAGAGTGCAGCCTTCTAACTTATCAGTGGGAGTGGTAAGTACTAGGTAGCCTATCTACCACAAAAGGAGTGGTTCTTGGCCCAGGAATTGTAGTTTATTGTTCATTCAGGAAGTTGTCCATCTCTTTCAACTTTCTGGTTTAAAAGACCACATCTGCTCTTGTTTCCTTTCTTTCCTGTAACTAACCTACTGGAAAGCACTAGAAAGTCTTAAACTGATACAAGCCTTCCAGCTTAAAAGAGAGACTTTGGAGTGATTGAGTATCAGTTTTCTGTATTTTCTTGCTGTACTTGACTGTTTTCCGCAAACTGCGGTGGTGGTGATGCGGTAGCGTTGTCGCCTCGTAGCAAGACGTTCTCCCGTTCGATTCTCAGCTAGAGCGTCTTCTGTGTGGAGGCATACGTGAATGGGGCGTGCCTTCGTTGAAGGTTGTGCGTCAGGGCTGGTAACCCGGTACGTAAAAATCCACTACCAATCATTAGCGGACCGGTTTTCCGCTGTGGTGACCCCTAACTGGGAAAAGCCGAAAGCCACAAACAAACTTAACTGTTTTGCGCCTAAATGCTGATTTTTCCAGCACTTATTGTGATTTAAAAGCTTGGTTTTTTTTCACATATTGTACTTATTTGACTGCCTGCACGTTTAAATTTTTTTTTTGTTTAAATAAATTGTTTAACTGTTGCAGGCCACACATTAAAGTGCGATAGCCTTTTCTGATCGCTTGTAGTCGTTTGAAGCTGTTTTAAGTGTACTTTTTACTGTTTTTGCCTTATCTTTTCAAAAAAAAAAAATTCTTGTTTCCCGCCTTTCTAAGCTAGTATAGTCCAGTTTTCAAGCTAGTGCTGAATTCAGGGCTGTGTTACAAGTTTAAATTGCCCATATGCCCATACCTTACTTGGATAGAAGGAAGTTTCTCTGTTCACCTGTGAGAGAGGGGAACTTTGAGCAGCCATCTGTCCCTGGAGGAGTGGTTCCAGCCCAGAAGTTAGTAGTTTAAAAAGCACATTTGCATGGTTTTGTGCACCGGGCAGCACTGGTTAGCTAGGGTTAAATTATTCCCGGCTCCACTAAGTCTCCTCTTCAATTTTTCACTTGAAACTAGTCTAACTTTCAACCTAAGCACTGAAAAAGCATCCTACAGTCCAGCACTTGCACAGACCTAATAGCAAGCACTAATATACCCCGACACTTGACTGCCCAGCAGGGCAAGGCTCTTTATCCAGCCCTCACCAAGCAAACAACTAAGTAGCTCACCCTACTATTCAGGCATGACCAAAGGGCAACTTCAGGTGTACTCTCCAGTCCAGCTGGTGCATCTGGGTATCCTGAGGCAATGTTACAACTGCCTCATGTACACAGACAGCCCTCTCCTCCTACCACAAAACACTAACATATGCGAGAGATGCAATTATACAGCCAAACTGGAGGCTAAGGTCTCTCCACCCAAGACTGGAACAGACAGTCATGAGGAGAAGTTTAGCACTTGCACCACACCTCCAACCTCATGTAGACCTACTAAACCAGCACTGGCAAAAAATAAATATAAATACACGGTCATACTCGGAGGCTCTAAATAAAAACCTGCAAAAGTATCAGAGAGCTCCAAGGCAGACACCCACAAAACCTGCACCTTCCGTCACAAACCAGACAACACATAAAACACAAAATCAGTGTGCCGCACAAACACAACCCTTAAGGCGAAATAACATACCTAACACACTAGTAATAGGTGACTCAATAGTCAGGCGCACTGACACCCCACTCACTAGGCTGGACAAGGAGAAGGTTACTGTTAGCTGCCTATCAGGAGCCAGAATCCGCCACATAACAGAAGCACTCAGGTCACTACAGAACAAGTACAAATATGACACTGTCATTGTTCATGTTGGTGTGAATGACCTGAAATGTACCTCCCTGAACTACATGAAAAGAGACATGAAAGAGCTCTCTGATCATGTAGTCCAGGCGGGTATGACCCTGACCCTGAGTAGCATCCTGCCCTCACCAAGAATGATACCTCAGTATAAAGAAAAAATTGTCAATTTCAACAATTGGCTAAGCTTCTGGTGTCATTCAAAGGGGATCCAGTGTCTGTCAGCCTGGGATGACATGCTCGACAAGCCACGTTGCTTCGCAAGAGACGGCTTGCACCTGTCATCCCTTGGCTTTCAAATACTGGCCAAGGCTCTTGCTGCCCCCATAGTGCCTTTTTTAGGCAAGGCTCAAAATTCAAACCCACCACCATAAACAGCACAAGTAAAAAAATGAGGGCTATGCTACTCGACGCCAGGAGTTTAAATCTCAAAATGCATGCGTTTGAAGCACTTCTAAGTATGGAGAACGTCTACATCTGTGCAGTAACTGAAACCTGGTTCAAGGCTCCAGAGAGCACCCCAGCACTTACGGGCTACAGCTCATACCACACGTTTCGGCCACAGAACACGGACCGAAACACAAAAGGAGGGGGTGTATCCATATTCATCAAGGATACCTACACCTCCAGGTTAGCGGTGCAGCATGATACCTCTGAGATGTGCAACTAACATCGGGCAAATCTGCAGTGCAAATTGTGGCCTGCTACAGATGACCCTCCATGACCCAGGACCACCACTCCGCCTTTCTGGAGACACTGGAAAACATGAAGGTCCTACCGAACATCCTGATATTGGGAAATTTAAATTACCCTACCATTAACTAGGAAAACTACTTGAGTACAAACTCCCAGGCTCAGCACTTCCTGGAATTTATCAACTCAAATGCCCTGGATCAGCTGGTAAACTCCCCTACCAGAGGCCGCAACATGGGCGACAGGTGTTCCGTACTGGAGGTCAACCCATCACTGGTTAGATCAGACCATAAACTAATCACCCTGGATGTCCACACCCCACCACCACCCCCAACCAAGGAAACCACAGTGAAAAACTTTTCTAAAGCAAACTTCACCTTACTTAAGGCAGAGGTGGTAAGTTTCACAGCCCCCACGCTAAAGGATAACACTGCCCAAGATGTAGAATCCTTTACAGTTGCACTCTATGAGCACCTACAAGGATGCATGGATCGTGCCATCCCTAGCAAGACCAAGACTCACTCTCCTAAGAGAAGAAAAACAGTCTGGTGGACCCCTGCCATAAACAGGTTATACAACAGGAGGAGGAAACTAGTTCAGAAAAAAAGCAAATCCCAAGAAGGAAAGACATCCCTGATCAGTATCAGTAAGAAACTAAGGTCCCTCAAAATCATCCAATGATAACTTTGAAGGAAAAATAGCCAAGGATTCGAAAGATAACCACAAAGCCTTATTTAGCTATGTCAAGAATGTAAGTGACAACTCGCAGATATGCTCTGAGCTAATGCAAAATAGCACAAAATATACTGAACCTACTGATATTGCCAACGTCCTGGCAGATGGATTCAGTGCAAACTTCACCTTCCTCTCACCTTCAGAAGGGTTCACAACAATACCAGAAAAGTGTAGTGTCCCAGAAATCACAGAAGCACAGGTGAAAACAGCCCTTTCAAAAGCCAAAAACACAGCATCAGTGGGGCCAGATGGTGTCCCAGGCTGCGTCTTGCACGAACTACAGAATGAACTAACCCCCCACCTAAACAAGCTGTTCAACCTCTGCCTCTCTTCAGGCTGCGTGCCCATAGAATGGCTCACAGCAACGGTTATTCCGCTCCACAAAGGAGGGGCCACAACTGACTCTGGTAACTATCGCCCCATAAGCCTGACTAGCCCAGTCTGCAAGGCTGTGGAGCGCATCATCACGGAACTCATTAACAAAGACATTGGGAACCTCCAAACACTTGACCCGACCCAGTTCGGCTTTGTTAAGGGCAGATTATGCCTACTAAACCTGGTTGACTTCTTTGAGACGGTCACTAAGGCCATAGACGAGGGAGTGGTGGTTCACACAGCCTACCTAGATCACGCCAAGGCGTTCAACACCATTCCTCACTTGGATATTATAGAAAAACTCACCAGCCTGAACATAAACTCCTACATCACAAGATGGGTTGCCAACTGGCTTACAGACAGAACTCACACGGTAAGAATAGCAGGCTCCAGGTCCGACTAAACCAGTCACAAGTGGTGTCCCGCAAGGCTCGGTTCTGGGACCCCTGCTGTTCGGCATATATTTCTCAGAAGTACAGGCAAACACAGGACTATGGCTAACCAAGTTCGCCGATGACTGCAAACTGGGAGCCTTAATTGACTCTCTGGCTGACATGGACATCCTTCAAAAAGGCCTTACTGAGACAGACACCTGGTGTCAAAGTCATGGCCTCAAGCTAAATGCCAAAAAATCATAGTCATCCCATTTGGGAAAAACAAAACACCCACGAATTACCACATAGGCGGCTGCCCTCTTAATACAGAAGAAGTAATAAGAGATTTGGGGACCCAGGTAGATAGTAATCTCTCCTTTGACAATCATATTGCCAAAGTAGTTAGGAAATCCTTCTATGTGGCCCATCTAATTACTAAGGGGTTCGCATCTAGAAATAAAGAGGTTATAGTGCCCCTCTACTCGTCACTCATTAGACCCATCATATAGAGTACAATGCTCTATTTAGGATGTACCTCACAAGACACTTCCAACAGCTGGAAAGACCACAAAAGGACCTCACCAAGAGGATTATTGGCCTCAAACATATGTCCTATGCAGCCCGACTGGAAAAACTCCAGCTGTACTCAGTGGTATATCGCTTACACAGAGGTGATCTCTGCCTGACTTACAAAGCCATGTCTAACTCAGAATTGATGGACATGCTCCACCTAAAGAAATCCAAGTCACTGCGAGCCACAACAATAAATAGAACATGCTGGAGGGATAGATTCCTGTCACAGAGACTCCCCATGCTTTGGAACAAAATTCCTAACTACGTTAGGCAGAACCCCCCACTAACACTCTTCAAGAGAAGCCTTGACGAGTGGATGGGTAACAGAAAAAACACCCCTGGGATCACTTCATTGGCTCTGCTTGACAGAGGCTCAGTTAATTAATCAATGGGGTGGCGAAAGCCGACACACTCTGGCTAGGCTTAAAAATGCCCTCGGGCAGATAGCCTAGTACCTGCCTATGAACCTATGAAGTGGTGAACTTCATGACACCCATGCAGATGGACGATACAATTACAACTGCTGAATCCTACACAAATGCACTCTAAGCATTTACACGAGTGCATGGATCGTGCTATCCCAAACAGAACCAAGACGCTATCCTCCAAAAAAAGGAAGCCAATCTGGTGGTCCCCTGCCATAAACAAACTGTACAACAGAAGGAAGAAACTGTTGCAAAAGAGAGTAAAATCCAATGAGTGGAGGAGCTCCCTGGTCATCCTCAGTAAGAAGCTGAGATCCCTTATAAGATCCTCCAAAGCTAGCTACGAAAACAAAATCGCCACTAATTCCAAGGGCAACCACAAAGCATTCTAAAGCTATGTCAAGAATCTCAATGGCAACACCCAGATCTGCTTTGAGTTACAGCACAAAGGCATGAAAATTATAGAACCAACTGATATTGCCAACATCCTGGCAGATAGTTTCAGTGCTAACTTTACCCGCCTCTCACCCCCCTAAAGGGCCCATATCTATACAGGAAAAATGCAGAGTCCCTGTAATCACAACTACGCAGCTATTCCTTCTGCCTCTCCTCCTGAGGATATTTCTTTTGGGGAAATTCTCCACTCCATGAGAGAGCATTTTCAGTGGCAAGGTCAGGAATTCTCCGACTCCAGGAAGCGGCTTCGTACCTTCCTTAAGCTTCCCCAACACAGGCCTTTAGCTATCCCTCCAGTGTTAGATGTACTGGATGATGTGTACTCAGATTCGAGTGCTTCTCCTGATTCTCTCCCCCCTGCTCCTGTCAAGCCGGACAGATACTACAGGGTTCCTGAGACTCACAAACATTTATTTAAGGCCCATTCTGTTGATCTAGAAACAATTTCCCAGGGGCCCAAAGGGGTGGCAACATCCACGGCCAAAAATCCTTTGCCCTCAGACAGGGAAGCTAGGTCCCTGGAGAGGTGGGCCAAAAAAGTTTATACCTCTACCACACTTGCCATGAGAGCCCTTAATTGCCTTTTTCATATGTTTCAGTATCTGGATTTCTTGATGGATGATTTGCAGAAAAAGTTAACCTCTCCTGAGCCTTTAGATAGAAAGGCCTTGCAGGATTTGGTCCATAACACTCAGCAGGTTAGCAATCATTTTCTTCAGTGTGGTTATGATGCATTGGAAGCTTCATGTAGGGCAGCTATGACAGGGGGGCAGTCATTCTTAGACATGCATGGTTGAAAGAACAGGCATTGCCAGATCATGGTTCTCCGGTTCGATTCTCGGCTGGGGTGCCTTCTGTGTGGAGTTTGCATGTTCTCCCTGCGTTCGCGTGGGTTTCCTCCGGGTACTCCGGTTTCCTCCCACATTCTAAAGACATGCTTCTGGAGCATTTCTCCCCGGGCCTCCACTGAAAACAGGATCTGTGGAACCTAGTCGGACTTTCCCGGTCAACAAATGTTAAATAAAAATAAAATAAAAATAAATGTTAAAGTAAAGCTTCTAGATGCACCTCTGGAAAAACACAAGCTATTTGGTGCTAATGCTCAGGATGTGTTGAAATCAATTGAGGAAAAGGCTAAATCAGTGCAAACAGTCAAGGATTTCCTCCAGGTTCAGCCACCAAGGTTCAGCAGGAATTGGCCTTCTAAGAATTGGTCCTTTCCAGACACTGACAAGTTTCAAAGGGGAAAAAACAGGCGTACCCGAGGAAGAGGGCAATACAGAGGCTCCTACAGAGGACGCCAATGGCAACCGACTAATCAGAGAGGTGGCGCAGGGACATCCCCTGCTCCACAGGGACAATCACAATGACTTGACTTTGACACCGCCGACCAAGGCTCAAAGAGAAGCACCTTTAGGCGGAAAATTATCCTCATTTTCAAAAATTGGCACATTTTAACAAAGGACAAATGGATTCTGGACATAATAGACCAAGGCTACAGGTTCCACTTCCATACTTTACCAACAAGACAAGGCATGCCAAGCCTGCCACAAAATCAAAGGGCAGAGGCATTCAAACAAGTTTCAAAGCTGATAAAAATCAAAGCAATAGAAAAGGTTCCTCCTCAGGAACAAGGCCAGGGATTTTACTCAAGACTGTTCCTTGTTCCAAGAAAAGAAAAGCAATGGAGACCTATACTGGACTTGTCCGCTCTAAACACTTTTCTCATTGTACCAAAATTCAAAATGCTGACGCTACAGCAACTCCTTCCCATGCTGGGCAAGGGGTCTTGGCTGGTTACTCTGGACCTCAAAGAGGCATACCTGCATGTCCCAATCAGACACAGTTGCAGAAGATACCTCAGATTTCTTTCAGGGTCAGAGCATTATCAATTCTCAGCATTGCCTTTTGGCTTATCTACTGTGCCCAGAGTATTCACGAAATGCCTGACATCAGTAATTGCACACTGCAGACTCCAGGGGATACAAATATACCCTTACCTGGACGACTGCCTTATACAAGCGGACAGCAAGCAAGCCTTGACAAAAAACTTGAATTATGTCATTTACTTACTACAGGCTTTGGGATACACAGTCAACTTACAAAAATCAAGACTACTGCCATCCCAACAAATAATTTTTCTAGGAGCCAAACTAGACACAGAATCACAAATGGCTTACCTCACAGAAGAGAAGCAAGAACAATTACCACATTACTTCAAAAGCCTAGCAAAGCTCACCCAGATGACTGCAAGAAAAATCCTGCAGGCCCTGGGTTTCATGGCATCTTGCATTCTACTGATTCCACTGGCAAGACTACACATGAGAAAACTGCAATGGTACCTAAAAAGTCTATGGTCTCAACACAGCCACAACTTAGAAGCAATTATCCCACTCATCCCATGTCTAAAAAGGGAATTTTTGTGGTGGGCCCAAGCAAGCCAGTCAAACAAAGGTATGCCTTTCAACAAACCTCAAACAAGCCAAACCATTACAATGGACGCCTCAGACCATGGATGGGGGGCGCACATGCAGGGCAGATGCATTCAAGGGCAATGGACCCCCCAGGAAGTACATCTGCACATCAATCAAAAAGAGATGTTAGCAGTAATTCATGCAATCGAGGCCTTCGGAAAATTTCTTCAACAAGGCCATCTGCTAATAAAGACAGACAACACAACTGTTATGTGGTACATAAACAAGCAGGGAGGTACTCATTCTTACGCCTTTTGCAGACTAACAATGACTCTTTGGGAAAAGTCTGTGAAACTGAACTTACAGCTGCAATCCCAGTTTGTTCCGGGCAGGGACAATGTTCTGGCGGACAGTCTAAGCAGAAACATCCTGGACCCGCACGAATGGATGTTGCATCCAGACATTTTTGCTCAAATAACTCATGCATGAGGGAGGCCGGACATAGATCTCTTTGCCTCCCACCTCAGTCATCATCTGAAAAAGTTCTGCTGGAGGACACACCATCCACAAGCCTGGAGAATAGATGCTCTCTCATTCAGCTGGAACTCTCTAACAATCCATGCATTCCCACCTCTAACATTAATGACCAAGGTGTTACTGAAGATCAAAGCAGAGCAACCGAAAGGCATCTTAATAGCTCCAGATTGGCCAAGACAGCTCTGGTATCCATTACTAAGGAGCATAACTTGCACCAACCCGTGGACCCTGCCTCATTGGCCTCTACTCTTGACTCAGCACAATTACAGGACGGTTCATCCCAACCTGCAAACTCTGCAGCTGACAGCCTGGAGGGTTCCATGATTTCTACCCATATCTCTCTTTCCAAGGAAGTTCAACAAATATTATTGGAAGCACGCAGACCTTCCACCAGAAAGACTTATTTAGCCAAATGGAAGAGATTCAACATCTGGAATACCAACAAGGGACAGGATGCATCAGTAATGAGCATCCCACAGATACTGGAATACTTGGCAGAAATGCTGCATAATGAACTTTCCTATTCTTCCATAAAAATACACGCTTCAGCAATTTCAGCATCATACAACACTGATCCTCCTGTGTTTTCACATCTTTTACTAAGACAATTTCTAAGAGGGATAAAGAATATCAAGCCTCTCAGAAAACCACCAGTGCCTGCATGGGACCTCAACTTCGTGTTGGAAAATTTGAACCAGCAGCATCTTCAGAATTGCAATTTCTTTCCTGGAAAACAGTTTTCCTGTTGGAAATTACCTCAGCAAGAAGAGTTTCGGAGATACAGGCCCTCATGGCAGTACCTCCATTTCTCATTTTTCATCAGGACAGGGTTTCTTTAAGAACCAATCCTTCTTTTATGCCAAAAGTGATATCCAGGGTGTCTCTAAATCAAGCAAGTCACCTGCCCACCTTCTTCCCCAATCCTCAAAATAAAGGGGAAAAGCTGCTGCACACTTTGGACATACACCGACAACTACGCTACTACTTGGACAGAACAAAGGCCAACAGAAAGTCTGACCAACTATTTGTAGCATACGCTCCTGGAGTGCAAGGAAAGGCAATTTCCAAACAAACAATTTCAAAATGGATTGGACATTGCATCAGATTCTGTTATTCTTTCCATGGAAAGGGTGTGCCAGCCAATATCAGGCCACACTCCACCAGAGCTACAGCCACCTCCACAGCCTTCCTAAGAGGGTGGCTACAAAGGACATTCTAGAAGCTGCTACATGGAGCTCCGTGCATACATTTTCCAAGCACTTCCACCTGCCCTTATATTCCAGATCCCGAGCAGGCTTTGTTTCGGCAGTCCTGCAGGGCATTTTAGCTACACCATATTTATCTTAGAACCTACCACCCCCAGCTTGGCTATGGTATTCAACCCATATGTAAGGACTGCAGTTGCATTCTTGAAAGACATAGTACAGTTTTGTACCTACCATAAATGTAGATGTCCGATAGATATGCAACTGCAGTCAGGTTTTCCCTCCCTCCTACCCCTCTGTGTATTGGGTCCACTTCCCTCCTTTTATACTTAGCTGGGGATATCTGTTATGGTGTATCTGTTTATTGCTATTGTGTTTGTCTGGAATTTTTATCCAGTTATAAATGTAGCCTTCCTTGGAGGGCACCTGGCATCTGGGGCAAGAAACACTGAGGAAGATGGCGTCGGCTGATGCTTTTATACCCCAGCCGCTCTGACGTCGGGGAGGAGGCGACATCAGCCGACGCCGGACCCAGACTTTGGAATCCGGCCGACCGAGGGCTGCATGAGGCAGGACAAACCCATATGTAAGGACTGCAGTTGCATATCTAACGGACATCTACATTTTTGGTAGGTACAAAACTGTACTTTCCCACCCTTCCTAAGCTTTAAACTGTACCTCTGCTTCCACCTTCCACCTCTACTTCCACGATCCATGCATATCTGTACGTACGAAATACTAAGCTACCTATCCTCCCCCTTCTCTTCATACTCTGTTTTTTCCTTCCCTCCCATGTCCTACTGTATATAGACTCAACTATTGCACAAATTCATCTATTATTACAAAGAATTGTACACAAAATCTTATCAACCCTATTGACCCCAGATTTTATTTACCTTTTATCAATTTTTTTATGTCTCGTAATATTTTTATACTTGCATTTTTGCTGTATGTAAATATATTTTGGCTGTATATGTATGTATTTTGACTGTATGTATATTGTATTCACATGGAGCTTTTTCTCCCCAGGCCTCCATTGAAAAAGGGCTCACTTTGGCCCGATGGACTTTCCCAGTTAACAAACTGCAGTTAATTAAATGCTGTCTGCTGGCATGGTCTTTAATGTTCATTGTAGTTTGCATGAACATTACAGTTCGTCAGTGGAACACATTCAGGAACGTTAAGAAATTCAACATTAGACCACTGTTGTAGTAGCCTAAGCTGTATCGGTCCTACCCATCTCACCAGCAAGCGTTTCAAAGCTCAAGGACAACCTTTACATACTCTAACTTCAGGAGGTCAATAGGAGCTTCTGTAAAAAGACAGTTAAAGCAACAGAAACATCAGGCCTTTCTTGCAACAAAAGTGCTCTCCTTTGACAGGTTCCATGGAACTGTCATTTAGTATGCTAGCAATACTACAAGCTGGGCAGATGAGGCCCCTATTGAGCTGTTAGCTGAGGAAAATTTGTTTTTTTTTTCTGTCAGAGATACTGTTTTTGGTTAGGAAAGTTGTACTTTTTGGACTGTCCCATCCTGTCAGGGAAGATTTTGTGTGAATGCTTCTGTGAAAAAAATTTATAAAATGTTTAACTTTTCTTTTTACACATTTTTGTAGTTTTTTTTTTTTAAGGGCATAATATTGAGTTTGGGAAGACTGTTAGTGGTTGACTTACCTCAGAACCACCTTTTGCCTATTTCAAAGTCTACCAGCCCTTTCAGGCTCTGCTTATCTATCTTCAGTCTTGGTTCAACCTATGGAGAATTTGCCAGTCTTCTTGATTCTTCCTTTCCCTGTCCTAGGAAAGAAGAATGTAGTCAGGGAGCATTGTGTTATTAGGCCAGCTGCATTTATGCCTCAGCTGCTGATAGTTGATTGTGCTGTAGCCAGTCTTGGTTCCTCAGACTGTTCATCTTTTTCCCATGATTCCTTAGGTATAGAACCTACAGACACTAAAACTGGGGACCAGACATGTACTCATTGTCTGTAGGGATGCCCGTGTGTAGGCAAGGGAAACCCACTCTTGTGCCTCATGGAAAATAGTGAAATGCCACATAATTGGGAAAGCAAGCCTGAGCTGTAGGAGATGGAGCCTGTTTTGGGTCTGCCCATTTCCAGGAATCTTCCTAGGAAAAGAAAAAGTAGTAGTAAATGTGGTGTCTTTTGTCTTTGTTTCTATGGGCAGGGAAGATTTTATTTGCCAGTGAGTTATTTTCTGCTTTTACTGTTTTCATTTCCTATTAAGAACAGAAGAAGGATTTCCTCACTTTCTGACTGAAATTCATCCAGAAGTGCAGGAATTAGAGGGTGAAAGTTGTACTTCAGGATTTTCTTCTTAACCTGCAGACTGTGAGGAAAGTGTTGCTTCAGAATTCCTTCCAGAGGACCTTTCTTTTTCTAAAGCTAGCAAAAATTAAAGAGGTTTTTCAATAGGATCAGAATGCAATCTTTTGTTATAGCAAATGTATTGGTTTGTTGCAGCTGGATATTCCCCAGTCTGCAACTGTTCTTTTTGTTTTATCTGCTTTGGCAGTTTTACTGACCGCTAGTAGTTTATCTGACAGTCAACCACCTGCCCTGATAAGTTGCAGAAAGCACTTCAGACTCGCAGATAAATTCTAAATAGATTCTAAATTGCTAATTCTAATCCAATTCCCTAGGAAAAATGTTAGATTTTGACAGATTTGGGAAGAAAGTTTATTTTGCTGCCACTTTATCATTCAGAATTTTAAACTGCTGTGCTCATTCATATGTTAAAGTTTTTACTTCTGTCTTTCGAGAAAATGAAAAATGTTACTGCTAACTTCCACTGTGTAGAGGCAAAAATTATTTGAATGCCTCTTTTGTATCTGCTTCTTGTGTTATTAAGCATGGTCTGTGTTATGATGTTTATACTGCCTCCAGGACTGCTGGTTCTGATCAATCATTAGAAGATTTGCCTAGTTCCATTCTCAGAATCTATATGAAGATGTTAAAATTGGAATGTTAAATTTATCTCCTCTTCAAGGAAGTTCTGTTGGACCTTCTGTAGTTGAGGTGCTTAAGAGGTGTGATGAGAGGGAAAGTTGATTCAAGAGGTGAATTAAATTTTCCAGCCTTTCTTTTTTAAGACAAAAAATTTACATGCACTTCAACTCCTTTTTTCAGAAAGTAATTTAAGCAGGAAGGATCTAATAAACAGGATTTTATAAGTGGCAAGGATGTTCCAAAAAAGGGAAAGCCTCACAAACCTAATGACAGTCTAAGTCACAGTGAGTATTTTCCTCTTCAGGCTCCTTCCTCTTCCCTCCCTAGCAACGTGTCACTCTGCCCAAGTCTTCACCTTCCTTTGTGGCAGTACATTGTTGCGGACACTTGGGTTCCTACAGTCATTCAGCAGGAGTACACTTGGCAGTGGGGCTCCCTTCCTCATTTCCAAGGGATCCCTCCTTGCCTAGTAAAACAAATATCCCTGTTCCCTCCTCTTCTAGAACACACATGATCAGCTGAGACACTTCCGATGACTGAAGCCAGGCTTAGACCTACAACAACGCTGCTGGTTAAACTAACCTTGTATAAGACTACCGACCCATCCAGGCCCAAGCCTAAGACTACCCCAAAAAAGGCCCCTCCCCAAGGATCCAGTCACTGACCTGCGACCAGTCAGCCTGCCCCTCAGTCTCAGCAGCTACTCATATTGGTAGAAGACTTGATGACTCTTATTAGGGGAAGCCAACCCCATTCTCCCACCCCAGCCAAAAGAAAAAGGGACACCTCCCCTGAGGTCCTGTCCACCCAGGAATGAGAAGAATATGTTCTTGAGGAGTCAGACACAGAGGACCAGCCCTTTGCAGCATTTGAAGACTCTGATGCTGATGACCCCATTCCATCTGCCCCCCCCCCCCCCCGGACCTTTCTTTTGGGGAAACCTTGACACTCCCTTGGAGAACATTTTCAGTACAAGGCTCAAGATTACCCTCAGTCTCAGAAGAGACTGAGAGAGTTCCATGATCTGCCTCAGCAGGGTCTATATTAGAAGACCAAATGTTTAGGTGATCAAACACCTAAACATCGATCATCTAATATTGAACTGCACAATATCGAACATCCTAGGGAAACACGTCCCACGGCCACAACACAAAAAACATTACTTTACATCCAAATTAAGTGGGGGGCTTCACCCCCCCCAACTAATTATACCAATTCCGAGATCGCTCAACAGTAGGGAAATAGCAAACTCTGGCGAATGGCCAAGGGAAATCTTTCCCTGCTTTAAATCGACCATTTGCTGTTTTTTGCTTTCGATATTAGAAGATCGATGTTTGTGTTTGATCACCTAAACATTCGGTCTTCTAATATAGACCTGTCTCAGCATAAGCCTGTGGCCATTCCTCCTGTCTTGGAGGTAGCAAAGGATGTTTTTCTAGAATCTGCACTTTAACCAGACTCTCCCCCCAGCTGCTAGGAAAACAGACAGATATTACAGGGTGCAAGACACCCACAAATATCTTTTTAAAAACCTTTCTGCAGACCCAGAAGTCATTACTGTAGGCCCGAAGGGAGCTAGGGCAAGCTCATCTAAAAATCCCATTCCAGCTGACAAAGAAAGCAGAGCCTTAGACAGAATGGGGAAAAAAGGTATACACCTCAACCACTTTAGCTGTAAGATTCCTCGAACTGTCAATTCCATATTTTGAAATTCCTGACAATATAGTACTACCAGAGAATTAACTGACCTCATACAGTCCAGTTCTCGGGCAGCCAAACACTCCTTGCATTGTGGTTTTCATGCCTTAGAAGCTTCTACCAGCACTGCAGTTACAGGCTCAGTGATCTGAAAGGGAGCTTTGCCTGTCCAGGTAAAAGCCAAACTGTTAGATGCCCCTTTGGATAAGGACGAGTTGTTTGGACCTAAAGTGGAAGAGGTCATTGCGAAAGTGGAGGACAAAGCCAAGTCCATGCAAACATTCAAGGACGTCTTACAGGTGCAACCTCTCAGATTCAACAGAAAGTTCTCCACTAAGCACTGGTCCTTTCCTTCACAGACTAAACCAGTCCAGAGGAAGGGACGTAGAGACAGAACCTCTTGACACCAGCACTATAGCCAACAAAGCCTTCTCCAAGGACTCTCAGTGACTCTGTCCTGTCCCCTCTGCTCCTCATGTCACCAGACAGGATGGGAGGAAGACTTTCCCTCTTCCTAGAAAACTGGCAGGCCATCACCTCAGATGTACGGGTCTTGAAAGTTTTTACCAGCGTGTACATATTCTGGCTCAAAGAGAAGCCAAAAAGGTCAGGTTGCCCAGATGTCCCTGTAAATTGGAGGACAGAAGCTGTTCGTCGGATCAGAAAGCTTTATGCCCAGGGTGCTATAGAACCTGTGCCAAAGCAACAGGCCAGAAAAGGATTTTATTTGACTGTTCCTGGTTCCCAGAAAAGAGGGCACCTGGCACCCTATCCTAGACCTCTTCACCCTAAATCTGTCCCTCCTGGTTCCAAAATTCAAGATGCTGACGCTGCAAAAACTACCTATGCTGCTACCACAAGCTTGGTTAGTGACCCTACCTGCATATCTGTATCAGACAGTCCTGCAGGAGTTACCTAAGATTGAGAACAGGGTCCCAACACTTTCAGTTCTCTGCTCCGCCCTTTGGCTTATCCACTGCTCCCAGGGCCTTTACCAAGTGCCTGGCTCCAGTCATTGCATTTTGCAGATAAAAGGGCATACACATTTATCCCTATCTTGACGATTGCTTCATCCAAGCAGAAACCAAGGAAAGACTCTCTTGCAAGACCTCTTCTTTGTGCAGACCCTACTAACCTCACTGGGATTCACCATCAACCTGGAAAAGTCCCATCTACAGCCCACACGAAGGTTAACCTTCCTGGGCACTCTTCTGGACACCTCAGCACAAATGGCTTTCCTCTGCCCGATAAGCACACAAAACACACCTCACTGCCAGAAAAATCCAGCAAGCCCTGGGATACATGGCCTCCTTGCACCCTGCTGGGTACCCCTTGCCAGACTGCACATGAGAAAATTGCAGTGGTACCTAAGGAACCTCTGGTGCCAACAATTTCAGTCACGAACACCAGCTCCCCCTGATTCCTTGTTTAAGGAAGGAGCTGCTTTGGTCGGCCGAGGCTTGCACTCTGAACAAGGGCCTACCCTTTGTCTTTCACCTACATAACCAAACCATAACCACAGACTCCTCAGACGTAGCGTGAGGAGCTCACAAAGGAACCCTGCGAACTCAGGCTTTTGGGGAACAGGAGGTTCAGGGTCTCTGCATCAACCTGAAAGAAATGCTAGCAGTGCACAGGGCAATCCTAACCTTCCAACAACACCTAGTACCAGGAGTACACTTAAGACAGACAACACTGCTGTCATGTGGTACATCAACAAGTGGAGGGGCACACATTCTTACCCCTCTGTGTCACTTGCCTATGAAAATCTGGAAGTCAGCCTTAGATTTCCATCTGTAGTCCTGCAGGGCATGCTAGCATTCCCATAACCTGTACAGCATGCCTCCACCCACTTCCTCAGCTTTGGGAATCCTCCCACAAGTGATGACTGCAACAGTGAAATACGAAGAACATGGTACAGTTCTGTACACTTACCATAAATGTAGATGTTTGAGTGTGTTCACTGTTGCAGTCCTGGTTACCCTCCCACCTTCCCCCTTTCTTTTCTTATTCCTATATCTTCATAGGTGCTCCTACCTATTGGGGGCAAGAAAAACTGATGTAGTGCCATCGGCTGACACCCTTTATAGCCCTGACAACCTGACTTCAGCCACAGTCTTGGAACAGCTGACACAGGAGGGAAATCCTTTACTCTGGTATTCAGGCCGGCTGAGGGCTGCACAGCAGGGATAAACCCACAAGTGATGACTGCAACAGTGAATACACTCGAACATCTACATTTATGGCAAGTGTACACAACTGTACTTTTTGCCTCCCCTGAATGTAAGCAGAGAGGACAGCCAGGGTCAAAGCAGGCTGATTCTAGATGGTTGTCTCATACTATTTATTTTTGTTATTCTCACTGTAGTATGCCACTTTCATGCAGGGTTAGGCCCATTTCACCAGGGTTTTGGCTTCTTTGGTGGCTTTCAGGAAAGGGGTGTACTGTAAAAGTATTCTAGAAGCAGGATACTCTGTCTTTTGTGCATACTTTTATGAAGCAGTACAAACTGGCTTCCTTTTCCAGGTCCAAAGCAGGATTTGCTAGGACCATTTCCCTGGAACTCCTGGATTCTTTATTTCTTCCTCCTTTTTAGTTTTTAATCCATGTTGTGTAGACTACAGTGAGTTGTGTAAGTAAACTACCATAAGAGTAGAAGTTCTAATAGATGACTGTTGCAGTAGCTATCCTCTCCCTCCAGCCTCCTCCTTTTGGTGTTTTTTTGTATTGCCAGGGATGTGTGTGTGTATACACATGTATGTATGTGTGTAAGCATATGTTTTTGGGTAGAGGAAATCCCCTTGAATTGATTAATAATATTATGCTTGAAGTTTTTAATAAAAGGGAGAGGGGGCATTTTGCACCTTAAAAGAAAATGAAAATGGGATATTTATGTATAGTGCCGCTGAATTTAATAACACACCAAGTAGAAGGATTGATTATAAGAACTCTTTTATTACAACTTAAAATATGGAGAGGTATAAAATTCAAAATGTTTTGCAAATAAATTGGGAAGTTTTGAGAAGTGACAGTAGTCTTAGATTGCATGTGGGAGAGTATCCAATAGTGGTTTACAAAAAGGTTAGAAAATAAATTTAAAAGTCTATTTGAAAAGAAATATGAACCAATAAACAGTGATGGGGCCATGACAAAATGTGGGGCATGTAGTTTTTGTAAGTATGTATATGATTGTAATGGAGTCTGCATAAACAACAAGGAGGTTATGCTCCATGGAAAATACAATTGTGCTACTGGAAAAGTTATATAGTGTACCCTTTGTTGTAAATGTCAGTGTTTTTATGTGGGGAAAACCAACCGTAAATTGAAAAATAGAATTTATGAACATTTGTATGACATTAAGACCAAAAAGGAAACAAATGCTCTAAGTAAACATTGTATGGAAGAGAGAGACCATTCTTTTAAGTTTGTGGTTATTGTGACAGTATTATCTTGAACCGGGAGGGCTTGGTCATTATGACTGGAAAAGCGTGAGCTTTACTGGCAGTTGTATTTAAATGTAGCTAACTGGCCAAGTTTGAATGACCAGGTCTCCATTAGTTCTTTGTTGAAGTTAAAGGCATTAGAAAGATGAGAACTGAGGGTTTGTTCGTGGGCAAATTATTTATTATGAGAATTATAATATTATAAAGTTACACATATTGCTGTACACGTCTTGAACTTAATAATCACATTTATGTGTTTATATGTGTTGTTATGGTTATTGTTACTTTTAATGCACTTACAAGATGTTTATTGGATATTAAATTTGATTGGATAGGGAGGGGTGTGTGTGGCCATTACGTACGATGATGTGTGCACTTTTTTTTACTATTTGTAACATTTGATTTTGTTTTTGCTTCATCAGTTGAAGTTCTTATTTGTAAGAACGAAAGCACTTATTTATTTTGTTTTAATAAAATTTCTTTGGTCGTACACAGTTTACTTTAAAGTTTTGTAATATTTTTTATTCATTTTCACTGAATGGTGCCTTGTGGAGTTTTTGACTGTTCAGGTTACTTCCTTGATGTTCTTCTAAGCCCATTTTTATCAGGAGCTGGTTTGTATATTAAAAAAATATTATGATAGCTTGATATAACTGCTTGAATCTCACACCTTCCTCTCAACAGTCCCTGACAGCTGAGATAAATTTGCTTTTCTTATGCCTGGTATACAGAGAATAATCATTTTCCATGAACACTGTACTGTCATTGGTTTTTAATACTTTGTCCTTTTGCCATGGTTTTGTCAGGATCAACTCTTTTCAGATGATATGATTGCATTTTTACTAATACATGTCTTGGCTGCATTCTTATGGCCAGGTTTGACACATATACACAATATGCTCGTCATACCTCTCAACCTGGAAACATCAAAAATCTGGACAAGGCCCATGAAAAATAGGTACATATCTGTACGCTGATTAACATCAAATTTGCATACATAATTATGTAACCCCACTCACTCCAATGGAATTGTGGGATACCAACTTTCAAATGCAAACTGAAGAACAGACAACCAAAATATGCCACCAGAGTCCCCCTGCAGCCATTCCAGTGTCCATTGTGTGCATACTGCTTTACTTCTACAATGATTATTTGGATTTTTTTTATAGCACAGTGCACAAACACTAGGACATCTGCTAAACAAAGCAGTACTGTCCCACAATGGAAATAGACTTGGCATTAAAACGTCTGTGCCATTGAAACTCAAATTCATTGAAACAGCATTGAAACCCACACACCACATCCAAAGAAAATGCATCTGACCAGTGGTAGATAAAGATTACCTTTGGGCTGTTCTCAAATCTTTGGCCCCTTGCACACAAAACAAGAAACGTACATGTGTTCTTTGATAAACCTTCCTGACTTTATTAAATTATATTCCTTGTATAATACAGAACACTTGTTAAGAGTGCATTTTAAACTTATTGTTTGAACATTTTTAAATTGCCCAATTCAGAACATGTCCATCATAAAAGTCTACACCCACACAATATATATATATATATATATATATATATATATATATATATATATATATATATATATATATATGGATCACCTTTAAAACCTCGAAACCGCGTTTGCCCGAAACACTAATGACTGAAACGAAAAGACCGAAAACATAAAACGCTGACAACGCAAAACACTGAAAACCATTACACCAACACACTACACGTAAAATACACAGTACACTACATAACATATGCACTATCCCTAACCCAAACCCTAACCCTAAGGTCCGACACTACCGCACACTTACCCTATCTGCACCCTAACCCTAACTCACTTAACCCACCCCTAACCCACAGTCCCTCACCATCGCACACACACCCTACCTGCACCCTAACCCCAACTCACTTAACCCACCCCTAACCCACAGTCCCTCACTATCGCACACTTACCTGTCCGCTCCCTAACACTAAATCCCTCACTCGATCGCACACTTACCGAGTCCCTAACCCACAGTCCCTCACCATCGCACACACACCCTACCTGCACCCTAACCCTAACTCACTTAACCCAGCTAACCCACAGTCCCTCACTATCGCACACTTACCTGTCCGCTCCCTAACACTAAATCCCTCACTCGATCGCACACTTACCGAGTCCGTCGGGTTCTCACCTTTCGGTCATCTGCGTTGGTATTCTCGTCCGTCGGATTCCGTTTCGGCAAACGCGATTAGATTTTAAAGGTGACCCATATATATATATATATATATATATATATATATATATATATATATATATATATATATATACACACACACACACACACACACACACACACACACACACAGATTTTTCAGTATTTATTGTGATTTAAAAGTTTGTTTTTTTCACATTTTGTACTTATTTGACTTCCTGCACCTTTAAAAAGTTGTTTTTTGCTTAAATAATTTGTTTAACTGTTGTAGGCTACACACTGAAGTGTGATAGCCTTTTCTGATCGTTTGTAGTCGTTTAAAGCTGTTTTAAGTGTATTTTTTTTACTGTTTTTGCCTTATCTTTTCAAAAAAACAAAAAAAAAAAAAAAAAAATTCATTGTTTCCCTCCTTTCTAAGCTAGTATAGTCCAGTTTTCAGGCTAGAGCTGAATTCAGGGATGTGATACTAGTTTCTGAGTTGCCCATACCTTACTTGGATAGAAGGAAGTTTCTCTGTTCACCTGTGAGAGAGGGGAGCTTTGAGCAACCTATCTGTCTCTGGAGGATTGGTTCCAGCCCAGACGTTAATAGTTTATTGGCCATTTTGGCTAATTTTGATCTCTTTCATTTCCCTAGTAGAAAAACCACGTTTGCACGGTTTTGCGCACCGGGCAGTGCCGGTTAGCTCCGGTTAAATTATTAACGGCTCCATAAGTCCCCTCTTCAGTTTTTCCCATGAAACTAGTCTTAACTCTCAGTGTAAGCACTCAAAAAGCATCTTACAGCCCAACACTTGCTTAGACCTAATAGCAAGCACTAATATACCCTGACACTGATTGCCCAGCAGGGCAAGGCTCTTTATTCACCCTTCACCAACCAAGCGACTAAGCAGCTCACCTTACTATTCAGGCATGACCAAAGGGCAACTTCAAGTGCACTCTCCAGTCCAGCTGGTGAATCTGGGTATCCTGAAGCAATGTTACAACTGCCTCATGTACACAGACAGCCCTCTCCTCCTACCACAAAACACTAACATATGCGAGAGATGCAATTATACAGCCAAACTCTACCTAACAGACTAGTAATAGGTGACTCTATAATCAGGCACACTGACGTCCCACTCACTAGGCTGGACAAGCAGAAGGTTACTGTTAGCTGCCTGTTGGGAGCCAGAATCTGCTACATAACACAAGCACTCGGGTCACTCCAGAACAAGTACAAATATGTCATTGTTCATGTTGGTGTGAGTTATCTGAGATGTACCTCCCTGGACTACATGAAAAGAGACATGTGCACTTAATACAGAGCTGGAGGTATGTAATGCTCAGATGCAGGAAATGACTAAGTTTTTTGGAGAAGGGATACAATACGACAGAAATAGAGACAGCTAGGAGGGATGTTCTGACACTAAGGGACTCTGTAGCCAGACCCTACTTTTCTGTTAAAGAGGATTCCAATACTGACACTGAGTCCTGGTAATGGACAACCCCTTGGATATCTCATGACATACAACAGAATGAGCAGAACAACTGAGAATGTTATAAGAAAAAAATTGGTTTGTCCTGAAATCTATACCCGGTCATGAGAAATGGCTCCCAAACCAACCCATGTTTACCTATCGTAATAATTTGAAACAACTTTTATGTTATAAAGAATTTTCTTTGAATAATACACAAGGAATTGATTTAAGAAAAAAGGCACTTTTCCATGTTACAATTGTTCATGTTGTACGAGTATTAATCAGTGCCCAGAATTTATACATCCTATGAGTGGCAGGAGACTTATTTTTCACTGTACAGCGACGTGTAATACCACTGGTATGATATATCTTGCCACATGTAAGAAATGTTCAGGATTTTATGTGGGCAAATCAGTCAGGCGCCTGAGGGATAGAATTACTGAGCATAGATCGGAGATTCGTGGGAATATACCTACTAACGCACTGGCTTGCCACATTTCTGCAATGGGTGCTGCTCATGAATTTGACTTCAGGGTCATATCTGTTGTATGCCCGGGTATTAGACGTGGAGACCATGTTAATAATGTGGACATGAAAGAATATGAATGGATAGTGAGGCTTGAAGCAGATATTAAGACCCGGGCTTAAATAAACAAGTTACACTAAAACCTATTCTAAAAAAATAAACAAAGGAAAATTAGAAAAAAATGAGAGGAAGATATTTATATACTTCTTATCCCTTTTATCATTGTTTTTGTATCTTTAAGAACTAGGTATTCACCTTAATCAATTAATGGCTGTGTCATGTGCTATGAGTGTAAATGTTGGTTTTAACCTTTCTTTTGTGTAAGACACTGAGGAAGGATGTTTTTATATCCGAAAGCTTTGTCGTTTTTTAATAAATTTTATTTGGCTTGACAGTGTGGGGAGACTATTTTCTTTTTTGCTGTTGCTTTGGTGTTGCTCTCTCCACCTTATCACTTGTTCCACATTTTTATTTTTCGATTTCAATTATCCTACCATTCACTGGGAAAACTACTCGAGTACAAATTCCCAGGCCCAGAGCTTCCTGGAATTCATCAACTCAGATGCCCTGGATCAGCTGGTAAACTCCCCTACCAGAGGTGAAAACATATTGGACCTGGTCATCACCAACATGGGTGATAGGTGTTCCACATCGGAGGTCAACCAGTCACTGGTTAGATCAGACCATAAACTAATCACTCTGGATGTCCACACCCCACCACCACCCCCAACTAAGGAAACCACAGTAAAAAACATTTCTAAAGCAAACTTCACCTTAAGACAGAGGTGGTAAGTTTCACAGCCCCCACACTAAAGGATAACACTGCCCAAGATGCAGAAACCTTTACAAATGCACTCTGAGAGCACCTACAAGGATGCATGGATCGTGCCATCCCTAGCAAAACCAAGACTCACTCCTCTAAGAGAAGGAAACCAGTTTGGTGGACCCCTGCAATAAACAGGCTATACAATAGAAGGAGGAAACTAGTTCAGATAAAAAGCAAATCCCAAGAAGGAAAGACATCCCTGATCAGTATCAGTAAGAAACTAAGGTCCCTCGTGAAATCATCCAAGGCTAACTTCGAAAGAAAAATAGCCAAGGATTCAAAAGATAACCACAAAGCCTTCTTTAGCTATGTTAAGATTCTAAGTGGCAACTCACAGATGTGCACTGAACTAGTGCAAAATAGCACAAAATATACTGAACCTACTGATATTGCCAACATCCTGGCAGACAGATTCAGTGCAAACTTCACCCCCCTCTCACCTCCAAAAGGGCCCACAACAATACCAGAAAAGTGTAGTGTCCCAAAAATCACAGACGCACAGATGAAAGCAGCCCTTTCAAAAGCAAAAAACACAGGGTCAGTGGGACCAGACGGTGTCCCAGGCTGCATCTTGCACGTAATACAGAACGAATTAACCCCCCCCCCCCCCACCACCTAAACACACTGTTCATCCTCAGCCTCTCCACAGGCTATGTGCCCATAGAATGGCACACAGCAACAGTTATTCCTTTCCACAAAGGAGGGGCCACAACTGACCCTGGTAACTATCGCCCCATAAGCCTGACTAGCCTGGTCTGCAAGGCTATGGAGCGCATCATCATGGAACTTATTAACAAAGACATTGGGAGCCTCCAAACACTTGAACCAACCCAGTTCGGCTTTAAGGGCAGATCATGCCTGCTAAACCTGGTTGACTTCTTGGAGACAGTCACCAAGGCCATAGATGAGGGAAAGGTGGTTCACACAGCCTACCTTGACCTCGCCAAGGCTTTCGACACCGTTCCCCACTCTGGTATTACAGAAAAACTCACCAGCCTGAACATAAACCCCCTATGTCACGAGATGGGTTGCCAACTGTCTTACAGACAGAACTCACACGGTAAGAATAGCAGGCTCCAGGTCCGACTCTAAACCAGTCACAAGTGGTGTCCCGCAAGGCTCGGTCATGGGACCCCTACTGTTCGGTATATACTTCTCAGAAGTACAGGCAAACACAGGAGGACTATGACTAACCAAGTTCGCCGATGACTCAAACTGGGAGCCATAATTGACTCTCCGACTGACACGGATATCCTCCAAAAGGGCCTTACTGAGACAGACACCTGGTGTCAAAGTCATGGCCTCAAGCTTAAATGCCAAAAAATGCATAGTCGTCCCGTTTGGAAAAAAACAAAACACCCACGAATTACCACATAGGTGGCAGCCCCCTTAATACAGAAGAGGTAATAAGAGATATGGGGACCCAGGTAGATAGTAATCTCTCCTTTGACAATCATATTGCCAAAGTAGTTAGGAAATCCTTCTATGTGGCCCATCTAATTACTAAAGGGTTCGCATCTAGAAATAGAGGTTATAGTGCCCCTCTACTCATCACTCATTAGACCCATCATAGAGTACAATGCCCCATTTGGGATGTACCTCACAAGACACTTCCAACAGCTGGAAAGACCACAAAAGTACCTCACCAAGAGGATTACTGGCCTCAAACATATGTCCTATGCAGCCCAACTGAAAAAACTCCAGCTGTACTCAGTGGCATATTGCTTACTCAGATGTGATCTCTGCCTGACTTACAAAGCCATGTCCAACTCAGAATTGATGGACATGCTCCACCTAAAGAAATCCAAGTCGCTGCGAGCCACGCGGTCTAGTAAGGTAAACCTCGCCACAACAGTAAATAGAACATGCTGGAGGGATAGATTCCTGTCACAGAGACTCCCCATGCTTTGCAACAAAATTCCAAATTACATCAGGCAGAGCCCCTCACTAACACTCTTCAAGAGAAACTTTGACGAGTGGATGGGTAATAGAAAATACACTCCTGGGATCACTTCATTGGCTCTTCTTGACAGAGGATCAGTTAATTAATCAATGAGGTGGCGAAAGCCGACACACTCTGGATAGGCTTATAAATGCCCTCGGGCAGATATAGCCTAGTACCTACCTATGAATCTATATATATATATATATATATATATGTGTGTGTGTGTGTGTGTATATATATATATATATATATATATATATATATATATATATATATATATATATATATATATATATATATATATACTTATATATGTAACAATTGGCTAAGCTTCTGGTGTCATTCTAGGGGGATCCAGTATCTGTCTGCCTGGGATGACATGATTAACAAACCACGATGCTTTGCCAGAGAGGGCCTGCACCTGTCGCCCCTGGGATTCCGGATACTGGCTAAGGCTGTAGCCACCCCTATATTGTCATTTTTAGGCAAGGTTCAAATGACAAATTCACCACCATCACAAGTACAAGCAAGCAAAATCTGACTGTATTGCTATTCAATGCTAGAAGTCTAAACCTCAAAATGCACTCACTCAAGCACTCCTTAAAATGGAGAACATCGACATCTGTGCAGTGAAAGAGACCTGGTTCAAGGCTCCAGAGAGTACCCCTGCATTACCAGACTATAATTCATACCACACTTTTCGGCCACCTAACCTGGACCGAAACAATAAAGGCGGAGGCGTGTTCATATTCATTAAGGATATCCACACCTCCAGGCTAGTTGCTCAGCATAATGCGTCCGAGATAATCCAAATGCAACTAACTCTGGGCAAGACCGCAATCCAGATTGTAACTTGCTACAGATCCCCCACCATGCCCCAGGATTCCCACTCCTCATTTCTTGATACACTGGAAAATATTAGGGTACAACCTAACATCACCCTAATAATGGGCGATTTCAACTACCCCACCATTAACTGGGAAAACTACTCCTGTACCAACTCTTGTGCTCAACGTTTTCTGGAATTCATAAATTCCGATGCCTTAGATCAACTTATCCACACCCCCACCAAGGGCAACACTGTCCTACACCTGGTCATTACCAATATGGGCAACCAGTTCTCCACACCAGAGGTCAATTCCTCGTTGGTTAGATCCGACCACAAGCTAATCGCCCTAGACATCCACATCCCTCTCCCACCCCTCATTAGGGAAACCACTGTAAAAAAATTTCTCCAAAGCCAACTTCACGCTTCTTAAGACATAATTGACAAACTTCACGACACCCATGCTGACGGACAATAGAGGTATGACTGCTGAATCCTACCCAAATGCACTTTATAAGCACTTACACGAGTGCATGGATCATGCAATCCCTAACAGAACCAAGATGCTATCCTCCAAAAAAAGGAAGCCAATCTGGTGGTCCCCTGCCATAAACAAACTGTGCAACAGAAGAAAGAAACTGTTGCAAAAAAAGAGTAAAATCCCATGATTGGAGGGAACTCCCTGGTCAGCCTCAGTAAGATGCTGAGATCCCTCATAAAATCCTCCAAAGCTAGTTACAAAAACAAAATCGCCACCGACTCTAAAGACAACCACAAAGCATTCTGTAGCTATGTCAAGAATCTCAATGGCAACACTCAGATCTGCTCGGAGTTGCAGCACAATGACACCAAATATACACAACCAACTGATATTGCCAACATCTTGGTAGATAGGTTCAGTGCTAACTTTACCCCCCCCCCCCCCATCTCCTAAAGTCCTGTAATCACGGCTGCACAGGTAAAAAAAAAATAAAACACACTCCATAACCAAGAACACAGCATCCATGGGACCTGACAACATCCCAGGCTGCATTGTACATCAACTACAGAACAAATTGGCACCCCACGTAAGTACCATGTTCAAACATAGCCTCACCTCAGGCTATGTGCCCACTGAATGGCACACAGCGATGGTTATCCCACTCCACAAAGGGGGAGCCACCACAGCCCCCAGAAACTACTGCCCCATTAGCCTGGCGAGCCTGGTCTGCAAGGCTGTGGAATGTATCGTCATGGAACTTATAAACAGTGACATTAGTAATCTCCAAACTCTGGACCCCACCCAGTTCGGGTTTGTAAAGGGCAGGTCATGTCTCTTAAACCTGATAGACTTCTTTGAAGCGGTCACCAAAGCCGTATATGAGGGTAAGGTGGTTCACACAGCCTTTCTAGATCTCGCCAAGGCTTTCAACACCATCCCCCACTCTGGAATTATAGATAAACTCACTAAACTTGGTATAAATCCTTATGTCACAAGATTAGTTGCCAAATGGCTCATTGACAGAACCCACACTGTGAACGTAGCAGACTCCAAATCCAACTTCAGACCAGTGACAAGTGGAGTACCACAGGGTTCAGTCCTGGGCCCTCTCCTGTTTGGTATCTACTTCTCTGAAGTACAGGCTAACACAGAAGGTCTTTTGCTAACTAAGTTCGCAGATGACTGCAAACTAGGAGCCATAATCAAAACTCCAAAAGATGTGGACATCCTAAAAAAGGGCCACGTCTTGTATCAAAGCCATCGCCTCAAGCTCAATGCCAAAAAGTGCATTGTCATCCCTTTTGGTAAAAACTCTATAGCCATGAACTACCACATAGGTGGTAGTCTACTTAACACCGAAAGTGTGATGAGACCTTGGGACACAGGTGGACAGTAGTCTCCTTTGATAATCACATCGCCACAGTAGTCAGGAAATCCTTCCACGTGGCACACCTCATCACAAAAGGTTTCATTGTTCCCCTCTACTCGTCACTCATTAGACCCATTATAGAGTACAAAGCCCCTATTGGTATGTACCTCACAAGACACTACAACAACTGGAAAGGCCGCAGAAATACCTCACAAAGAGGATTACCAGCCTCAGATGCCCTACACAGACTCTCTCAAAAAACTGCAGCTTTACTCCGTCACATATCGCCTACTCAGAGACGATCTCTGCCTAACATACAAAGCTATGTCAAACCCAGAGCTTTTGGACATGCTCCACTTAAAGAAATCCCAATCCCTCCGAGCTACATGCTCTAGGGACCTAAACCTTGTCACCACAATAAACGAAACATGCTGGAGGGATAGATTCCTGTCCCAGAGACTTACCATACTCTGGAACAAACTACCTATCTATATCAAACAAAGCTCCTCATTGGCACTCCAAGAAAAATCTTGATGATTGGATGGGAGATAGGAAATTCACCCCGGGGATCACTTCTGTGGCTTTGCTCGACATTGGCACAGGAAAATAATTTTCTTGGGTGGCGAAGGCTTGGGTGCCTTTTGGCTAGGCTTATATAGGCCCTAGGGCCAATAGCCTAGTACCTACCTATGGACCTAAATAGAATGACAGTAGTGTAAGCCATAGGCATCTTGCACAGCTTCTCGCACTTATTTTCAATTTCATTTTTTTTGGGGGGACAAACATTTTGGAAAGTTGTTAGAATAAAATGTTGCGTTACCACAATGCATTTCACTGCCATGTCTTGAATCCAGAATCCTGTGCACTACAGTCAGAGCAACATACCACTATTCCAAATCAGCAGTTTCCTGAAAGATAGGAAGATAAACTTAAATGGCTATCATTTAATGAATTCAGTTCTCACTTCTCAACATAGCTGTAGCTAGTCTCAACCTCTTAAGCACAAAAAACCTGGACAAAGCCAGTAATGGGGGAATACAGCCCCAAAATAGGGACACATTTCAAATACTGATTGTATAAACTTAGAAAATTGCTAGAGTAAAAGGTTTTGTGTTACCATTTAGTTTCTGAAGAATATGAAATCTGAAATTCAAATGCCTGTCATTATTTAGTGAATTCAGTCCTTCACTGATTTGCCACAATCTTGAAAACCACAGATTTTATGAGGAACAGATAAAAATATGAGGCTGTAATTCAGAAGTAGTGGTGGCTAGGGACTTTAGGTTCTTTTTACCCCTGTACCCACGGTACAAGGTTTGAACCTGAGTACCTCTAGCCACCAGGTTTATTAAATGGGGGTATTTTCACACACATGCGCACGCACACGCACACACACACACACGCTGATAATTTGAATCACCCATCCTTCTCCAAAAGGTGAAGGAAACAGTTTTCTCACACATTCTACTCCCACGTGTTAGAACCAAAGTGCTAACTCATTAAGACTCAGTAGGAAAGGTTTCCCATCACTTAATGTTTTTAAGCCCTTACAAACAAATTTGCAGTTCGGTATTTGCTGTGATCCTGATTTTAGTCATTTTTTCAGGATGCTCAAAGGGAATAAAGGCTATGAAGCAAAGGGTTTAGCTTTATTTATTTATATTTCCCTTTTGTTGACTCTCTCTTCGTAGAAGATGCAAGGTGATATTCAAATAGAGGAATGTTGGCCCAGACAGTGGGAGGGGAGGGCTTACCCTATGTTTTGACAAGTGCCATTAGATCTTTTGCATTTATCTGAGCTACTTCCAACTCAGGCTGAAGTGACTTCAGATTAAAGTTTCATCCAAAGGGTGGTACATTCAAATGTGCAGAACACCGCGTTGCTGCACTGTACTGCCAGTAATGGAAAAGGAGTCCAATTATCTGGGGTGGGAATAGAACCTACTGACATCTGATCCTCTGGTGTCAGAGGTGAGTGTGCTACCTGTTGAAACGCTGATGCTGACTTAGGCATGTGTAGCTGTCAGACATGTTGAACAGAAGGAAGTCTTTCACTGTCGTGACCTACTCATGCATTGTTGCACAGTTGTGTGTGTTTGGGGGGGAGGGGGGGTGTGAGATTGTCAAGGCTGATTTTACAATAGTCATAGTTATATCAGATATTAGTTATATTAGATGTGTACCATAAATTTGGGATTTCCTGTCCCTTATGTAAATGCAATTCTCAGTAGATTTAATTTCTGTGGTCACTGAAGTCTCTGAAGGACCAAGTACTTGTTTCTGTGTAGCAGGTAATCACTTTTATTTCAGTTGATTTACAAAGTGCAGATGGAGTTATTGCAGCTGGATAAAATACTATTGCAACACCACACACCAAGGTGATAAGTGCTAAAAATGGGGGTTGCATTCAGCTCTTAGATTTGACCCAGGATGTGACTAAATTTTCCCCATCTGTTCTAGGTCCAGTACACAGGATGTGATGGCATACAAACATCACAGTCAATTACCTAATATAACATTTTTTTAGACTGAGCCATCCGAAGACATTACTGTTTCACAAAATTAATGACTCTTCTACATATAGCCGTGTAAAATTCTACCTGTAGACAAAATTAAAGGATTTTGCAGATACCCCCTAGAAAATACCCAGACAGTATAAACAAGAAACACTTACGTGGTTCTTTTTTGAGCACCTAGCCCGATTTTCATGCATTCACAATTAATTTAGCATAACACTAAAAGCCTCCACAATATACATGTTACTGGCTTTAAATTTCAGAAGTGTTTATTTACTTATTTTAACTTTATTAACTGGGTAAATGAACTCTAAACATTAGTTTCAGGCATAACCCAGGTCCAGAAGCAACAAACAGAAAAGGTACATGATTATCCAAAAATTATATGCAGAAAAACAGATGTGTACAATAGAGGTGCCCACAAAATGGGTACAAGAAACTTCACGGCTGAAAGCAACGCAAAAACATCAGTAGGTAATTAAGATAAATAGCATTATAGTGCATATGGCATGTTTCAGCTTTTACAATGAGGGAAGAAAGTTCTCAAAACATTTTACTAAAGGGGAACTCCAAATTTTGATATACAAGTAAATCCACATCCAGTGAGTTTTACCTCCATTTGTAATAACCCTTTCCACAAAGAGCAGTTCCTTTCCCCTGTCCCAGTCATCTTCTGTACCAGGGTCAGTGCATCAATACCTTTCCTGACAGTGCTCTGCTCTGAGTTGAGCATATCTCTTTTCCCTCTGCCTTTAGTGACTAATTCTCTGCAAGATCTTCTCTCACACATTTTTGATATCTAAGTGACTCAGTGATGTACACACACACACACACACAAAACACCCTCTTCAGTTAGCCAGAAGCTCATTGTTTGAATAACAAGTAGTTTCCTCCTATCAGAATTAGACATTTCAAATAAGTGGTTTCCTTGTACCAGAATCACCTAGTTTCCAGAGACAAAGCCATTTCAAATAAAGCACTCATCGCTCATCGAATATAACCCGCTCGCACTCACTGAATAAATGTTCATCGGAGCCAAGAATCTATTGTAAATAACGTTTGAATAGTTTCCAAAATGCAATACCAGAAGTCTAAACCTCAAAATGCATGCACTTGAGGCACTCCTCAATGTGGAGAAAATTGATATCTGTGCAGTAACAGAAACCTGGTTCAAGGCTCCAGAGAGCACCCCAGCACTACCAGGCTACAACTCATACCATACCTTTTGGCCCCAGAACCCGGACCGAAATACAAAAGGAGGGAGTGTATCCATTTTCATAAAGGATACCCACACCTCCAGGTTAGTGGCACAGCACAAGGCCTCAGAGACCATCTATGTGCAACTAACAGTGGGCAAAGCTGCTTTTCAGATTGTAGCTTGCTACAGATCACCCACCTTGTCTCAGGACCCCCACTCAGCATTCCTGAGAAGATTGGAAAATATGAAGGTCCTACAAAACACCATGATATTGGGTGATTTCAACTACCCAAACATTGACTGGGAAAACTACTCAAGTACAAACTCCTTTGCCCAACGCTTCCTAGAGTTTATAAACTCAAACACCCTGGAACAACTGGTCACCACGCCCACAAGAGGTGACAACATATTGGACCTGATCATCACCAACATGGGGGATCAGTGTTCCACACCAGAGGTAAACCCCTCGCTGGTAATATCAGACCATAAACTAATCACACTGGACTTCCACATCCCGACCCCACCCCCAGTCAAGGTAACCACAGTGAAAAACTTTTCAAAAGCAAACTTCACACTTCTCAAGGCCGAGGTAGAAAGTTTCAAAGCCCCCTTGCTAAAGGATAATGCTGCCCAAACCGCAGAATCCTTTACAAATGCGTTCTATGAGCACCTACAGGAATGCATGGATCGAGCCATCCCAAGTAAAATCAAGACTCATTCCTCCAAAAAGAGGAAACCAGTCTGGTGGCCCCCAGCCATAAATAAGCTATACAACAGGAGGAGGAAAATATTACATGATAGAGCAAAATCCCAAAAAGGAAAGGCATCCCTGATCAGTAATAGCAAGAAACTACGATCCCTCATAAAATCATCCAAGGCCAGTTTAGAAAGAAAAATTGCCAAAGACTCTAAAGATAATCACAAAGCCTTATTTAGCTATGTCAAGAATCTAGGTAGAAACTGTCAGATCTGCTTGTGCAAAATGGCAAAAAATACACTGAATCAACTGACATTGCCAACATCCTGGCTGACAGGTTCAGTGCAAAGTTCACCCCCCCCACACCCCCAAAAGGGCCTGTGTCCATCCCAGAAGAATGTAGAGCCCCAGACATCACAGACACACAGGTGAAAACAGCCCTCTCCAAAGCCAAAACCACAGCATCAGTGGGACCGGATGGTATCCCAGGCTCCGTCTTACACGAGCTCCAAAATGAACTAAACCCTCACCTAAATTCACTGTTCAAACTCAGCCTTACCACAGGCTTTGTGCCCAAAGAGTGGCATACAGCAACAGTTATCCCGCTCCACAAAGATGGTGCCACAACAGATCCTGGGAACTATCGCCCTATAAGCCTGACTAGCCTGGTCTGCAAAGCTATGCAGCGCATCATCATGGAACTCATTAACAGAGACATTTGGAACCTCCAGACACTGGACCCTACCCAATTCGGTTTTGTTAAAGGCAGATCCTGCGTCCTAAACCTAGTTGACTTCTTTGAAACAGTTACCAAGGCCATAGATGAGGGAAAGGTAGTCCACACAGCCAACCTGGACCTCGCTAAGGCTTTCAACACCATTCCCCACTCTGGCATTATAGATAAGCTTACCAGCTTGAACATTAAGCCCTATGTCATGAGATGGGTTGCCAGCTGGCTCACACATAGAACTCACATGGTCAGAGTTGTGGGTGCCATGTCCGACTCTAAACCCGTTGCAAGTGGCATCCCACAGAGCTCAGTCCTGGGACCCCTCCTGTTTGGTATATACTTCTCTGAGGTACAGGCAAGCACAGGAGGATTATGGCTGACCAAGTTCGCAGATGATTGTAAACTGGGGGCCATAATCGGCTCTCCGGCTGACACAGACATCCTCCAGAAGGGTCTCATGGAGACCAATACCTGGTGTCAGAACCATGGCCTCAAGCTAAATGACAAAAAGGGCATAGTCATCCCCTTTGGGAAAAACAAAGTGCCCACAAACTGTCACATAGGTGGTAATCTACTAAGTATGGTAGATGTAATTAGGGATCTGGAGACCCAGGTAGATACCAACCTCTCCTTTGATAATCATATTGCCAAAGTGGTTAGAAAATTCTTCTATGTAGCCCACCTAATCACGAAAGGGTTCACATCTAGATCGAGACAGGTCATTGTGCCCTTCTACTCATCAGGCCCATAATAGAGTACAATGCCCCATTTGGAATGTACCTTACTCGACACCTGCAACAGCTGGAAAGACCACAGAAGTACCTAACCAAGAGGATCGTGGGCCTCAAACAGATGCGCTGTGCAGCTCAAACTCCAGCTCTACTTGGTTGCTTACCGCCTACTCAGAGGTGATCTCTGCTTGACGTACAAGGCCATGTCCAAACAGGAATTAATGGACATGCTCCACCTCAAGAAAACTAAATCTCTTAGAGCCACATGCTCCAGGGATTTAAACCTCAGCACAACAATAAACAGGACATGCTGGAGAGATAGATTATTGTCCCAGAGACTTCCTTCGCTCTGGAATAGAATCCCAATTTATGTTAGGCAAAGCCCCTCACCGACTCTCTTCAAGAGAAATCTTGACGAGTGGATGGGAAATCGTAAATTTACCCCTGGGATCACTTCAATGGCTCTGCTGAACAGAGGCCCAGGAAACTAATCTAAAAGGGAGGCGAAAGCCAACACATTCGGGCTAGGCTTATAAATGCCCTTGGGCAGATAGCCTAGTACCTACCTATGAAATATAGCACTCGTTTGAATAACCTGCCAAAAATTTGCATCGGAGCTCCTTGAGCTCAATTCCAACAGGCTGGTAGCCCTGACGGAGCTGACGTCATAGTGCATGTGATGATGTCAGCTCAAAATAAAAAAAAAAACGTGGCAAAAGTTAAAAAAATAAAAGCTGGGAAAAAGTCAGAAATGGAGAAGTGCTACTCGGGAATCATGGCACCCCAGTATTTGGACCCCAAAACTCGGTAAAAAACAAGTAATTCGGTACGGTTGGGAGGTATGATGCCCTTTCAATTAACAAATCCTGCTCTGTAGAATACCAGTTCATTTGCTTATTTGTGTTTTCGTAAAATTAATGCAGTCTGTTTCTTCCAGATTCTCTGGTACAGCAAAAATCTCCGGTTTTCCTGCATGCTTTGTCCTCTAACTCTACCATTTTTTGAAACATCTCTCCATGAACAGTCTCACACTCAACAAGCCTTTTTTTCATTTCGACTTGTGATTATTGCAGCTTTTTTTCTGTTCATCTGAATAGCTGTTTAAAGCTTCTTCCAGTTTTTCCAGTCTTTTGTTACTTGAGTTAACATACTGTTTGTGTTTGATTTATTTCTCCTCTGAATTACTGGAAGCCATCAGTTGTACCAAAGCTGGAGCTTAAACTGCTTTATGCTGAACAACTGCAGGATTCTACCCACTCAGGGTTTTCTCTACACCATTTCTGTTTTCATTTCTTTCAGGCTCTCAAAGTTTATTCTTTGGCTTCCTTGCAATGTACTAATAGCCAGTAACTAAATTTTGCTATAACCGGCAGAGTTACTAGCACTTAACTCTCACTTTCTTTTTTCTCACTGGGAGAGGTGAAGTTTTGTTGTTGATCAGTGTGCAGCCACTTTTTGAAAGTCCTTGTCTAAATGTCCTTGAAGTGTGGTGCAAAAACAACACCGCTATACTTTTTATATAGTAAGCTTATCATCTGATAATGAAGTCTTAAGACCAAACCAGTCTGTCCTTTGTCAAATACCTTAAGTGTATGTGAGATGCACCCTCATCTCCCATCCTGGAGGATATTGCTTAATGTTACTGCACTCCGCTTTTTCTAGTTGATCATTTGGAGCATTTGGTCATCAATCCAGACCTTAAATATTGATTTCTTGAGTCACTGAGTCGTGTATCAGGAATAGTAGGCAGCCGGTGCGTTGTTCTTCCATCTGTATTCTTTACCACCCACATGGATCGGGTTCCCTCTTAAGTAAGCCAATGCTTAATATAGTGAACGCTGTTTAATCGACAGCTAAATGTCGAAATGGCAAAATCCCGAAGACCTGGAACAGCAATTTTTTTCCAAGGGAAAAAAAAAAATAACTGGGCCATTTTTGGAACTTTGCCGTTTCCTCCACTGTGGTGTGATTTTGGAGTTGCTATATTTAATTATAGAGGGTGTGGGGGCAAAGCCCCCCCCCCCCTTATTTTGTGTTTGTTTTTTTTCGGACCAGCGACCCCCCCCCCCCCCCCCCCCCGGGTTAAAAAAAAATCACTGTTCCGTTTGTTCGGAAGTTTGTGTTTTCATTTTTTGATTTTTGGGTCAATTATACAGCGTTCGCTATTTTAAGCATTCGCTGTTATAATATAGACCCCTTGGATCATTAATGCCTGCTGGAGTAGGGCCCTTCTGACCGTTCAGCATGGGGGCTTATGTCTGTAGCCCTAAATGTCTTGTTTGATGTTTAGTAGGTTTTGTTTTTCTTACATTGTTTATGGGTTACTTGTCATTCAAGAAAGGGACCTGTGAGTGTGAAAAGCAGATTCCCATAAAGACCGCCATGATAAGTGCCAATTTTCCTTAGGTGCATATCATGACCACATGCAGTGTTCCATCTGTCAGACTTTTCTACCCAGGACTTTGTGTAGCCACCTTTCTTCACTTACCATTTACCTTGAGAACCAGTGTCTCAAGCTTTTGGACCAAGGTATTCTGGCAGAATCCAATTGCCTTGAGGTATAGCCACCACTCAGAAAGAAGGCCAAGAAGTCTAGGCCTGAATCTTCTGTCCTGCCTCCACTGGACATCTTTCTCTTGATGCGAGTGAGAACGCAGACGATAGTCTGGCTTTGCCATCTGTTTCTCTGCAGCCTTCTCAAAGGCCGGCAAGGAACTTGCTTCTAGCACATCCTCAAACACCTTGCAGTTGTCCACAGTGGATGTTGAGGGGCAAACGAAGCTGATTATTTCCAAGGGGTCTAGAGGGATTCCTCAGATCCTTCTTGGGGAAAAGGTGCTGGCTGCCTTAAGTTAATCCAGGCAGGGGTCTGGCCCTCTGCATTTCATCAGAGCAGATGTCCCAGTGAAGAAAAGGCAGAAGACTCAACATGTCGTGCCAGTCCCCTCAGGATCCACAACGGGAATGGCAGGACTTAACTCAAGGCTTGTTCAGTGCCTTGATGGCATTGAAGTCTCCTCAGGACATTTCAGTTCCTGTACCTACTTGATTGTCGGCTACCCCCTAAGAGGGTTAGGGACCCGGAGTTACCGGATGAGGATTCTGATTCCTTAGCCTATTCCTCTCACTTGCCTTCATCTTTAGACTATGGTTCTGAGCATGAGGAGGAATTTCAGTCCTGATTCTCCTTTGGAGGAGCTTTCCTTTGGTGACACAGTCCTGTGTATTATGGATCATTTCAAAATAGGATTTCTCTCCAGTATTGGATGTCCAGAAAAGGTATTGTGAGTTGTTACAAATGAACTCTCCTGAACCTTCAGCTGCTGTATTAGATACCTTCTCTGCTGTTTTCCAGATTCTGGAATGTCTGCCTATAGCTTCTAAGAAACCTGGTAAGTTCTGTAAGGTACTAAACCAAAAAACAATCACAAACCAAGGAAAAAACAAAAAATAGCGAATACAAACTGGAGCAATGAAAACCAAATTTAATATGAGCGCTTTCGGAAAAGGCAATGCTTCTCCTTCTTTTGAAGAAGGAGAAGCATTGCCTTTTCCGAAAGCGCTCATATTAAATTTGGTTTTCATTGCTCCAGTTTGTATTCGCTAAGTTCTGTAAGGTACCGGATGCCTACAAGTTCTTGTACAAGTGCCCTTCATCTGATCCTGCAGTGATTTCTTTATCTACTGATAAGCCTTCTAGGCTGTTGCCTTCTTTCAAACCCTGTCCTTCATATAAGGACAGTAGCGCCATGGAGAGGATTGGCAAGAAGGTATACACTTTGGCTACTTTGGCCTTCAGGACTATCAGTTAACAGACTCGTATGACAAGGTATATTTTGTCTCCCCTTTCCCAGAGTGAGATGATTTTTCTGATAAGCCTGACTCTAAGGATAAGAACTTGGCTCTCTCCTTACTCAGTTCCACTTTTCAGGTTTCTCGTCACTCTATTAAATGCAGCTGATGCATCTTCTAGGGCTGCTGCCTCTAGCTCAGAGATCAGGTGCTATTCCTGGCTTTGCCTTCAAGCCTTGCCAGATACTTCTAAGTTGGAGTTGCTGATTGAAGGCTTAATGTCTGATGTTCTTCGTGTTTCACTGTTGCAGTCATTACATTTGGGTAATCTGCTGGCAGGTTGCCCTCAGTCAGCCTGAATAAAAAAGTCTTGGGTCCTGCGTCAGTTGCTGTCTCCTCTTCCATGACATCAGGTCATCAGGGGTATAAAACATGCAGCCGACGCCATTTTATTCAGTCTTTTTTGCCGCGCGGTGTCTGAAGCAGAAGCACTCCGCAAGTGTTTTTGCATTCGAGTTTCAGAACCGAAGTCTTCAACTAAAGCTAAGTACCCCGTTGGGGAAACTTTTTCTTGCTCCTTACCGATGTCAGTAAAAGTTAATAATTGCATTACTTGTGGGAAGCAAATACCTCATAATGATTTTCATTTGTACTGTATTCCTTGCCTAGGCCTAGATCATAATTTGCCTTGCTGATGGTTTTGTGCTAGATTTAACCAACGCACTATTAAGCGTCTGTATATTTTTGCTTCAAAATATTTTGGATCCAGATTTAATTACCCTGAAATGTCGTCGGTTAGCAATCCGACTACCGGAGTTCACAAAAAACACAAAGAAAAAGAAAGACCGTCGAGGTCCAAAACCGATGACGAAGCTTCTCCTAAGCCAGTCACCGGTTCGCCGGTACTCAGTGAGGCGCTTTTGTAGCCCCTGATACCCGCTACTTTTGAGTCGCAGGCCTTTACCGAGACCCATGCGGAGTCCCAGTATGCAGCGAGAATCTCCGAGTATTGAACCCGGGGATATGTCTCCCTTGGATGGGTCCAGAGCCGCTGAGCAGGCACCGGCTTCTAAGGGTGTTTTCAGGCCTCAACATTTTTATATAAAACCGTCGCCAGCTTCAAAAACAAGATCAAAAGCATCTTCTAAGTCTAAAAAAACTGATGCATGAGCCATGTGCTCAGGCCCCTATGCCTAAAAAACAGATGATCAAATGGCTGAGGACTTAATTACCTTGATCAGGGGTTCCCAACCACCCCTCTTGCTAAGAGGCCTAGGCAAGGCACTGATTATGAATCTTCAGATCAGGTTTCTGTTTCTTCTGATTCCTCTTCTGATCAGGAATTTTCTGTACCTCCCTGTGAGGATTCAGATGCAGAAGAATTTATCCCATCTGCATCTCCTCCTGAGGATTATTCTTTTGGAGAAACCTTACATACTTTAAGGGAACATTTTCATTGGGAGAGTCAGGATTTCTCTGAATCTAAAAAGAGGCTTAGGGATTTCCTCCTTCTTCCTCAGCATAGGCCTTTGGCTATACCTCCTGCATTAGACATTGTTGATGTGTTTTCGGAATCAATCATGGCTCCTGATTCCCTACCTCTAGCTCCTAGTAAGTCAGATATTACAGGGTTCCTGACTCCCACAAATTTGTATTCAAAAATCCTGCTGCTGATCCTGAATCTATCTCACAGGGTCCCAAAGGTGTAAAGGCCTCTACAGCCAGAAATCCTACCCCCTCTGATAGAGACTCCAGAGCGCTGGATAGATGGGGAAAGAAGCTTTATACGTCTGCAACCTTGGCAATTAGGGCTTCAAACTGCCAGTTTCATATGCTAAAATATCAACAGCATGTTATGGGTTTATTGAAACAGAAAATTGTTGATTTCTGACTGTGTGGAAGATAAGGAATTACAGGAATTATTGCACGCAGCAGAACAGGTTGGAGAGCATACTTTGCAATGTGGATGTCCTTCAAGAATGCAACTGCAGTCATAACATATGGGTTGTCCTGCCTCAGGCAGCCCTCGGTCGGCCGAATTCCAAAGTCTGGGTCCGGCGTCGGCTGGTGTCGCCTCCTCTCCGACGTCACAACGGCTGGAGTATAAAGGCATCGGCCGACGCCATCTTCTTCAGTCTTTCTTGCCGCGCAGTGCCCGAAGCAGAAGCAGTTCGCAAGTGCCGGTCGGTCAGCTCCTGTATTTTCAGTACCGAAGTCATCTAAAAGCTAAGTACCCCGTTGGGGAACATTTATTCTTGCCTCAGCCGATGTCGGAACAAATTGAGAAAGTTAATAATTGTTTGTCTTGTGGTAAACAAATACCTCATAAGGACTTCCATTCTCTCTGTCTTCCTTGCCTGGGCCCAGACCATGACGTCTCGACCTGTGCTTGCTTTAATAAGCGCACTCTCAGGCGCCGGGTGGAATTCGCCGAGGGCTTTTTCGGTGAATCCTTTGTGTATATCATGCCGTCGGATCAACCGATAACCCAATCTGCTAAAAAACGCAGGGACCGGGACCGGCATCCACGGCCCGCGTCCACTACCGATGCTACTCCCAAATCCTCGGCTAGCGCTCCGGTCCCCTCGGAAGTGGTAGATCAACCGCTCCAGGCTGGCGACACAGCGTTAACATGACCTTCGGTCTCGGAGATCTCTCCGGTACCGGTTGTGGATTTTCCCCCAGAAACCGAGGTTCTGGATCTACCCGACACCATTCCTGTGGACAAGGTAACGCCTGCACGTGGGGCTGCTAGGCCTCCTGTTTCCATGTCCATCAAAGCCTTTGCACGTGCTAAGGCTGCCAGTCAGGCCAAGGCCCATCCTAAACCTGCCCAGGCCCCTTCTTCTGATAAGCAGATCATGTCTCTGGCTGCAGATCTTATTTCCCTTATCAGGGGGTCTCAGCCTCATCCGGACAGGGTTTCTCAGCCACCTGCAGAAAAAAGGCCTAGAACTGAGCAGGCGGACGACCTCTCCTCGGATGAAGCCTCTGGGGATTCAGAGCATTCTGATGCCCAAGAAGAACCCTTCCAGGCCTACGACTCTGATGCTGAGGAATCAATTCCCTCTACCTCCCCTCCAGAGGATTTCTCTTTTGGTGAAGTCCTGCATTCCATGAGGGAACATTTTCAATGGCAGGGTCAGGAATTTTCTGACTCCAGGAAAAGGCTTCGTACTTTCCTCAAGCTTCCCCAGCACAGACCCTTGGCTATCCCTCCAGATGTCCTTCAAGGATGCATCTGCAGTCCTAACATATGGGTTGTCCTGCCTCAGGCAGCCCTTCGGTTGGCCGGATTCCAAAGTTTGGGTCTGGCCTCGGCTGATGTCGCACTTCACCCGACGTCATAGCTGCTGTGAATTTGGTATAAAGGCATCAGCCGACGCCATTTTCCACAGTCTTTCTTGCCGCACGGTGCCCGAAGCACAAGCTGTTCGCAAGTGCCGGTCGGTCAGATCCAGAGATTTCTACTACCGAAGACTTCTAAAAAGCTAAGTACCCCGTTGGGGACTCTTTCTTGCCTCAGCCGATGTCAGAAAAAGTAAATAATTGTTTAACTTGTGGGAAACAAATACCTCATAAGGATTTCCACTCTTACTGCCTTCCTTGCTTAGGCCCAGACCATGACGTATCAGCTTGTCTAGCCTGTGCTTCCTTCAACCGACGGACACTTAGACGTCGGTCGGAGTTTGCAGAGGAGTTTTTTGGTCCCGCTTTTGCTTACAAAATGCCGTCGGAGACTCCGACTTCACAATTAGCTAAAAAGCGTAAGGAAAAGGACCGACACTCGCGGTCCGCGGTTTCGGCCGAAACCACGGTTAAGCCAACCGCGAGTGTCTCGGTTTCGGCTGAAACAGAGTCCTCGGTTCTTCCTTCGGCCGAAAGCTTGCCTCCGATAGCCGAGGCCTCACACAGCATGGCTGAATCCGCTACTGAAATTACCCCTGCTGTAGCAGGCACCCAGGATTTATCAGATACTATTCCTTTAGACATATCTACTCCTGCACGTGGAGCTGCTAGGCCCCCTGCATCTATGTCTATCAAGGCTTTTTCTAGGGCTAAAGCAGCTAAATCTTCTAAGGCCTTGCCTGCTAAAACCCCCTCACACAGGCTTACCTCCAGTTCCCAAATGCTCAGCTTGGCTGAGGATCTCATTTCTTTGATCAGGGGATCCCAATTTCACACAGACAGGGCCTCTCAACCCCCTCCAGAGAAGAGGCCTAGAGCAGAGCCCCCGGATCCTGTTTCTACAGACCATTCCTCAGATGATTCACAAAACTCAGGTCCTCCAGAAGGCCCATATTCTCCTTATGAGGATTCTGATGCAGAAGACTCCATTCCTTCTGCCTCTCCTCCTGAGGAATTTTCTTTTGGGGAAACCTTACATGCTATGAGAGAGCATTTTCAATGGCAGGGCCAGGATTTTTCAGATTCAAGGAAAAGGCTAAGGACCTTTTTACATTTACCACAGCATAGGCCTTTAGCCATTCCTCCAGTACTTACAGTTGATGATGATGCTTATAATGATGCCTGTACTGCCCCTGACTCTCTTCCCCCGGCCCCTGCCAAGCCCGACAGATATTACAGGATCCCGGACACACACTTTCACTTGTATAAGGCTCCTATTGCAGATCCTGAAACCATTTCACAGGGCCCCAAAGCTGTAGCAGCTGCCTCTGCCAAAAACCCCCTCCCCTCTGAAAGAGAATCTAGAGCATTAGAGAGATGGGGTAAAAAAGTTTATACTTCTGCTACTCTTTCGGCTAGGGCCTTAACCTGTCAATTCCACATGATTCAGTATCAGGAATTTTTGTTAGACCAGCTAAATAAAAAACTGTCCTCTCCTGAACCTATAGACCGTAAGTCCCTTCAGGATTTGGTACAGAACACTCAGCAGGTCAGTAATCATTCCTTAAAATGCGGCTATGATGCACTGGAGGCTTCCTTTAGATCAGCTATGACTGGAACAGTGATTAGAAGGCATGCCTGGTTAAAAGAGCAATCCTTACCAGACCATGTAAAGTCAAAGCTCCTAGATGCTCCCATGGAGAAACAAAGTTTGTTTGGCTCCCTGCACAGCAAGTGCTAAAGAAGGTGGAAGAAAAAGCAAAATCTGTCCAAACAGTCAAGGATTTCTTACAGGTCCAGCCTCCGAGGTTTAGTAGAAATTGGCCTTCGAAGAATTGGTCCTTTCCAGACACCTCCAGAGCACAGAGAGGCAGAAATAGGCGCCCAAGAGGCAGAGGTCAATCCAGAGGTGCCTACAGGGGACGTCAGTGGCAGCCTAACAACCAGAGAAGTACTGCCACAGATTCAGCTACGACCACTTCCTCAGGACAGACACAATGACTTGACTCTGATACCGCCTACCAGGGAACAACTGCAAGCACCCTTAGGCAGAAAGCTTGCCTTATTTTCCGTAAACTGGCATTACATTACAGGAGACAAATGGATTTTACAGACAATAGACAAAGGCTACAGGTTTCACTTCCACACTCTACCAAAAAGAGAGGAATGCCAAACCTACCACCAAACCAAAAAACAAACGCTCTAGGACAAATCAACCACCTACTAAGGATGAGAGCTATAGAAAAGGTACCGCCTATGGAACAAGGGCAAGGATTTTACTCCAGACTTTTCCTGGTACCAAGGAAAGAAAACCAATGGAGACCTATTCACGACCTGTCCGCTCTGAACACATATCTCATTGTTCCAAAATTCAAAATGCTGACCCTACAGCAACTTCTTCCCATGCTGGGCAAGGAGTCTTGGCTGGTGACTCTAGATCTCAAGGAGGCATACCTGCACGTCCCTATACGACCAGATTGCAGAAGATACCTCAGATTTCTTGCAGGATCAGAGCATTATCAATTCTCTGCATTGCCCTTTGGCTTATCTACTGCGCCCAGAGTATTCACGAAATGCCTGGCATCAGTAATTGCTCATTGCAGGCTTCAGGGAATTCAGATTTATCCATACCTGGACGACTGCCTAATACAAGCGGACAACAAGACCAAATTAACAAAAGATTTGGAAAAGGTTATACAACTACTGCACGCCCTGGGATACACAGTCAACATGAAAAAGTCAAGGCTGGTACCATCCCAAAGGATAACATTCTTGGGTGCAGAACTGGACACATCAAATCAAATGGCATTTCTCACAGCAGAAAAGCAAAAGCAACTACCACTCTATTTCATAGCATTAACAACGCAGAACCAGCTTATAGCAAGGAAGGTCCTGCAAGCCCTGGGTTACATGGCATCCTGCATAATATTGATTCCACATGCCAGGCTACATATGAGGAAGTTGCAGTGGTACCTAAGGAATGTATGGTCTCAACACAAGCACAGTCTAGAAGCCCAGATTCCAATAATTCCATGCCTGAAACAAGAATTCCTGTGGTGGGCTCAGGCCTGTCAGTTGAACAGAGGTCTGCCCTTCCACAAACCTCACCCAAGCCAGACTATCACCACGGACGCCTCAGACCTAGGCTGGGGGGCACACATGGTGGACAAGTGTATACAAGGCCTATGGACACAAGACCAGCTGAACCTACACATAAATCAAAAGAGATGCTGGCAGTGAAACAGGCACTTCAGACATTCAGACCTTTTCTTCAACAGGGTCATTTGCTGATAAGGACGGACAACACCACAGTCATGTGTTATATCAACAAACAGGGAGGCACACACTCATATCCTCTATGCCGGATGGCAATGGACCTGTGGAATGTGGCCCTGAACCACAACATTCAACTCCAGGCCAAATTTGTGCCAGGAAAAGAAAATTCACCAGCAGACACCTTAAGCAGAACTACCACGGATGCCCACGAATGGATGCTGCATCCAGACATCTTCAAAACCATTACAAAGAAATGGGGACTACCAGAAATAGACCTGTTCGCATCCCCACACAACCACCAATTGAGGAAATTCTGCACAAGGACATACCACCCACTTGCTTGGAAGGTGGATTCCCTATCCTTCAGTTGGGAAAACCTGACAGCATATGCATTCCCACCTCTTCCTTTGATGCACAAAGTGCTACTGAAGATCAAAGAAGACCACCCAAGGATCATCCTGATAGCTCCAGACTGGCCGAGGCAGCATTGGTACCCGCTACTGAGGAGTATGTCTCGGACACACGCATGGCCTCTACCTCTAGTTCCTTTACTGCTAACACAGAACAACTACAAGATCCTACATCCAAACTTGAAAACACTACAGCTAGCTGCTTGGAATATTACATAAAGCAAAATAACCCAGATTTATCTCAGAGGGTTAAAGACATTATCCTGGAGGCTCGCAGACCCTCCACAAGGAAGACTTATTCAGCCAGATGGAAAAGATACTTCATTTGGAGTGCAGCAAAAGGAGAAAATGTATCATTAGCAAACATAGCTAACATCCTGGAATACTTAGCAGAACTTTTCCACAATGGCCTGTCTTACTCCTCCATTAAGATTCATGCATCAGCAATTTCAGCAGAATACAACATGGATCCTCCAGTCTTCTCTCATCCTCTACTCAGGCAGTTTCTGAGAGGAATTAAAAATGTAAAGCCTCCAAGGAAGCCACCTTTGCCTACATGGGACCTTAACTTTGTGCTGGAAAAGTTAACACTTCCCCCTTTCGAACCAGCAGCAACAGCAGAATTACAGTTCTTATCTTGGAAAACTGCTTTCCTGCTTGCAATCACTTCAGCAAGAAGGGTTTCTGAATTACAGGCATTAATGGCAGTACAGCCCTTCCTTATCTTCCATCAGGATAGAGTGTCCTTGAGAACTAATCCTACTTTTATGCCAAAAGTGGTCTCCAGGGTATCATTGAACAAAGCAATCCACCTACCAACATTCTTCCCCAACCCACAGAACAGGGGGGAAAGACTACTACATACATTGGATGTGCACAGGCAATTGCGCTACTATCTGGACAGAACCAAGACCAACAGAAAAACTGACCAGCTTCTGGTAGCATATGCAACAGGAATGGAAGGAAAAGCAATTTCAAAACAGACAATCTCAAAATGGATAGGAAATTGCATTAGATTTTGTTACTCTTTTCATGGAAAGACAACTCCAGAAAACATCAGACCTCACTCCACAAGGGCTACAGCCACTACTACAGCTTTCCTGCGAGGAGTGGCTACCAAAGACATTTTAGAAGCTGCTACTTGGAGCTCCGTGCATACATTTGCCAAGCATTATAATCTACCTTTATACTCCAGATCCCAAGCAGGTTTTGCAACTGCTGTTTTGCAAGGGATCTTAACTGCACCATAATCATCTTAGTGCCTCCACCCCCTGTTTGGCTATGGTATTCTACCCATATGTTAGGACTGCAGATGCATCCTTGAAGGACATAGTACAGTTTTGTACCTACCATAAATGTAGATGTCCGAGAGGTATGCATCTGCAGTCAGGATTACCCACCCTCCTTCCTCTCTGTGGTACTCCTAGGGTATTTGCCCATCTTGTAGCTAGCTGGGGGAATCTATTATGGTGTATTTGTTTGTATATATGTATATGCATGCTTATATTGTTTGCTCTCTACTGTTTGGAACCATTTGCATTTATCCAAATTTAGCCTTCCTAGAGGGCACCTGGCATCTGGGGCAAGAAACACTGAGGAAAATGGCGTTGGCTGATGCCTTTATACCCAATTCACAGCAGCTATGACGTCGGGTGAAGTGCGACATCAGCCGAGGCCAGACCCAGACTTTGGAATCCGGCCGACCGAAGGGCTGCCTGAGGCAGGACAACCCATATGTTAGGACTGCAGATGCATACCTCTCGGACATCTACATTTATGGTAGGTACAAAACTGTACTCTATGGATGTTTTGGATGATGTTTACTCTGACTCCAGTGCCAACCCTGATTCTCTTCCTCCTGCTCCTGTCAAGCCGGACAGATTTTACAGGGTCCCTGACACTCACAAGCACCTTTTTAAGGCTCACTCTGTGGACCTAGAAACTATTTCACAGGGCCCCAAGGGAGTGGCTTCCTCCTCTGCCAAAAACCCACTGCCAGTTGACAGGGAAGCAAGGTCCCTGGAGAGATGGGGTAAAAATGTATATACCTGTACTACTTTAGCCATGAGGTCTCTTAACTGCCTTTTTCACATGTTTCAGTACCAAGATTTTCTCCTAGATGATTTACAGAAAAAGTTAGCCTCTCCTGAGCCTTTTGATAAAAAGGCACTGCAGGATCATATTCATAACACTCAGCAGGTTAATAACCATTTTCTGCAGTGTGGTTATGATGCACTGGAAGCTTCATGTAGGGCAGCTATGACTGGGGCTGTAATACGTAGACATGCTTGGTTGAAGGATCAGTCTTTGCCTGACCATGTTAAAGTAAAGTTACTGGATGCACCATTGGAAAAACAAAAGCTTTTTGGTGCTGCTGCACAAGATGTATTGAAATCCATAGAGGAAAAAGCAAAGTCAGTACAGACAGTCAAGGATTTCCTTCAGGTTCAGCCACCCAGATTCAGCAGAAACTGGCCCTCCAAGAATTGGTCCTTCCCCAGCTCTGACAGGTTTCAAAGGGGAAAAAGCAGACGTGGCCGAGGTAGAGAGCAAAACCGAGGATCTTACAGGGGACGCCAATGGCAACCTCCAAATCAAAGAAGTGGCGCAGACGATTCAGCTGCACCACAAGGACAATCACAATGACTTGACTTTCGTACCGCCTACAAAGGTTCAAAGAGAAGCACCTTTGGGCGGAAAATTAGGCTTATTCTCACAAAACTGGCATATCTTAACCAAGGACAATTGGATTCTGGATTTGATAGACAAAGGTTACAGATTCCACTTCCACACATTACCAATAAAACAAGGCATGCCAAACCTGCCACATCATCAAAGGGCAGAGGCACTCACTCAAGTTTCCAAGCTATTAAGTATAAAAGCAATAGAAAGGGTTCCTCCTCAGGAACAAGGCCAGGGATTTTATTCAAGATTGTTCCTTGTTCCAAGAAAAGAAAACAAGTGGAGACCCATACTGGACTTGTCAACTCTAAACACTTTTCTCATTGTGCCAAAGTTCAAAATGCTGATGTTGCAGCAACTTCTTCCCATGTTGGGCAAGGGGTCTTGGCTGGTCACTCTGGACCTCAAGGAGGCATACCTGCATGTCCCAATCAGACAAGGCTGCAGAAGATACCTCAGATTTCTTGCAGGGACAGAGCATTATCAATTCTCAGCATTGCCGTTTGACTTATCTACTGCACCCAGAGTGTTCACAAAATGCCTGGCATCAGTAGTGTCACACTGCAGACTGCAGGGGATTCAAATATACCCCTACTTGGACGACTGTCTTATACAAGCAGACAACAAACAAACCTTAAAAGGGAATTTGGACTATGTCATGCATGTACTGCAGGCCTTGGGATACACAGTCAACATTCTGAAGTTAAACTTGCTACCATCCCAACAAATTATATTCCTAGAAGCCAAACTGGACACGGAAAAACAAATGGCCTTCCTCACAGAGGAAACACAGCAGCATTTACCAGAGTACTTCAAAGGCCTAGCAAAGCTTTCCCAGCTGACTGCAAGGAAAATCCTGCAGGCCCTGGGCTTCATGGCATCTTGCATCCTTCTGATACCTTTGGCAAGACTTCATATGAGAAAGCTGCAATGGTATCTAAAAAAATTATGGTCTCAACACAGCAACAGCCTAGAGGACATAATCCCACTTATTCCATGCCTGCAAAAGGAATTCCTATGGTGGGCTCAAGCCAGTCAACTAAACGAAGGCATGCCTTTCAGCAGACCTCAAGCAGACCAAATGATAACAACAGACGCCTCAGACCATGGATGGGGGGCGCACATGGAGGGCAGATGCATTCAAGGTCTTTGGACGCCAAAGGAAAGACATCTGCACATAAACCAAAAGGAGATGTTGGCAGTGATGCATGCCATCGAGACTTTCGAAAAAAACACTAAGACAGGGACATCTATTAATAAGGACAGACAACACTACTGTCATGTGGTACATAAACAAGCAGGGAGGCACTCATTCTTACCCCCTCTGCAGACTAACAATGCTTCTCTGGGAAAAATCCCTGAGCTTGAGGATACATTTACAATCCCAGTTTGTACCAGGCAAGGACAATGTACTGGCGGACAATCTGAGCAGAAATTTCATGGATCCACACGAATGGATGCTGCACCCTCACATTTTCTCGCAACTGGCAAGGACATGGGGAAGACCGGACGTAGATCTTTTTGCTTCCCACTTAAATCACCACCTGGAAAAGTTCTGCACAAGGACTCACCACCCTCTAGCTTGGAAAACGGATGCTCTCTCCTTCAGCTGGAATTCTCTAAAAATGTATGCATTCCCTCCCCTGCCTCTGCTGACCAAGGTGATACTGAAGATCAAAGAAGAACAACCAACAGGCATCTTGATAGCTCCAGACTGGCCGAGGCAACACTGGTACCCTTTGCTATTGACCATAACTCGGACCAAGCCATGGCCTCTGACCCTATGGCCCCTGCTCCTAACTCAACACAATTACAGGACTGTACATCAAGACCTGAAAACATTGCATTTGACAGCCTGGAGACTACCATGACTTCAACACCAAACTCTCTTTCCAAATCTGTTCAAGAGATCTTGATGGAAGCACGCAGACCTTCCACCAGAAAAACCTATTCAGCCAAGTGGAAGAGATTCAGTATCTGGAATGCCAACAAGGGTCAGGACACAGCATTACTGAGTATACCTCAAATATTAGAATACTTGGCAGAACTATTTCATACTGGACTCTCATACTCCTCAATAAAGATTCATGCCTCGGCAATCTCGGCAAAATACAACTGTGACCCTCCAGTTTTTTCGCATCCTCTGCTAAGACAGTTCTTAAGAGGGATAAAGAATATTAAACCTCCCAGAAAACAGCCAGTACCTGCATGGGACCTCAACTACATGTTGGAAAAACTAACTCTCCCTCCATTTGAGCCAGCAGCAACCTCAGAAATGCGATTTCTGTCATGGAAGACGGCCTTCTTATTGGCAGTCACCTCTGCAAGAAGAGTTTCGGAGATACAGGCACTCATGGCAGTGCCCCCCTTCCTCATTTTTCATCAAGACAGAGTCTCTCTAAGAACCAACCCTACATTCATGCCAAAAGTAATTTCCAGGGTGTCTCTAAACCAAGCTATTCATCTACCTGCATTCTTTCCCAATCCTCTAAATAGGGGGGAAAAACGTCTGCATACTTTGGACATACACAGACAATTACGCTACTACTTGGACAGAACTAAGGCCACCAGAAGGTCTGATCAGCTGTTTGTAGCCTATGCTGCTGGAGTACAAGGAAAAGCAATCTCCAAGCAAACAATTTCAAAATGGATTGGACATTGCATCAGATTTTGCTACTCTTTCCATGGAAAAGGTGTGCCAGCCAATATCAGGCCACATTCCACCAGAGCTATAGCCACTTCCACAGCTTTTCTAAGAGGAGTGGCAACAAAGGACATTTTAGAAGCTGCTACATGGAGCTCCGTGCATACATTTACCAAGCACTACAACCTGCCCTTATACTCCAGATCCCGAGCAGGCTTTGCTTCGGCAGTCCAGCAGGGGATTTTAGCTACACCATCCTTATCTTAGTTCCATCCACCCCCCATCTTGGCTATGGTACTCAACCCATATGTTATGACTGCAGTTGCATTCTTGAAGGACATAGTACAGTTTTGTACCTACCATAAGAGTAGATGTCCGATAGCTATGCAACTGCAGTCGGATTTTCCCACCCTCCTACCCCTCTGTATCCTTCTTTTTTGGGTCCCTACCCCTCTTCCCTTCAGCTGGGGGTATCTCCTATGGTGTATCTGTTTATTACTGTTGTGCATGTTTTGGATTATTTTATCCATTTACCAAATTTAGCCTTCCAAGGAGGGCACCTGGCATCTGGGGCAAGAAACACTGAAGAAGATGGCGTCAGCCGATGCCTTTGTACTCCAGCTGTTGTGACGTCGGAGAGGAGGCGACACCAGCTGACGCCGGACCCAGACTTTGGAATTCGGCCGACCGAGGGCTGCCTGAGGCAGGACAACCCATATGTTATGACTGCAGTTGCATATCTATCGGACATCTACATTTATGGTAGGTACAAAACTGTACTTTTTGATTCTTTGGAGGCCTCCTGCAGGGCCACAGTTACTGGATCTGTGATTAGAAGGCATGCCTGGTGCAAGGAGCAAAATCTGCTTGATCATGTTAAAGCTAAATTGTTGGATGCCCCTTTACAGCATGATACTCTGTTTGGTAATAAGGCAGAAGAGGTTTTAAAGAAAATGGAAGACGAGGCTAAATCTATGCAAACTGTAAAAGATTTCTTACAAGTGCAGCCACCCATATTCATTAGGCACTGGCCTAATAAAATTGGTCCTTTCCTGTGTCCAGCAGAGCCTCCCAAGGCAAATCCAAGTGCTCAAAAGGCGCTAGATACCAATCACAGCGTTCTTAAAGGTCAAAGCAATGGGGTGCCTCCACCTCCAAATCTGAAGGAAAGAAAGCACAACCCTACAGTAAGCAGTCTCAATGACTTCCCTCTACCATCACCAAGCACTTATCTTTTGGCAGCCTCCTTGGGGGGAAAGTTAGCACTTCATGCTCAAAATTGGCAGTTAATTACCCAGGACAAGTGGGTATTAAACATAGTATCCCAGGGGTACAGATTTCACTTCCATACTTTGCCAATTCCAAACGGTTGGCCAGATCTGCCACAAAATCAATGGGCAGAGGCTCAGAAACAAGTTACGTCCCTCATGGATATGGGGGCTATTTAGCCAGTGCCAGAACAGTTAAAAGGACAAGGTTTTTATTCAAGACTGTTCCTGGTACCCAGAAAAGACAATGCCTGGCGTCCAATACTGGACTTATCGATTTTGAACACATTCCTGGACATTCCAATATTCAAGATGCTGACTTTACAACAGCTACTGCCTATGCTGGGCAGGAACGCTTGGTTAGTGTCTCTAGACTTAAGAGGCATACCTGTGTATCCCAATAAGGGAATCATCCAGAAGATACCTCCGCTTCAAGGCAGGTTATATGCATTACCAATTCTCTGCACTGCCCTTTGGCTTATCTACTGCGCCCAGGGCCTTTACAAAGTGCCTGGCACCAGTAATTGCATTTTGCAGACAAAGAAGCATACAAATTTATCCTTACCTGGATGACTGTCTCATTCAAGCAGAGAACAAGGACATTCTCCTTCAACATCTGGCGTTTGTAAAAAGGCTTCTAACATGCCTGGGGTACACAATAAATGAAAAGAAATCACAACTGCTACCCTCTCACAAAATTACATTCCTGGGTGCAAGCTTGAATACAACTGCCCAGATGGCTTACCTTATGCAGACAAACAAAGGTAACTGACTGTATACTTCAAACAGATGGCAACAAAAACCCAGTTATCTGCAAGACAAATTCTGCAGGCTTTGAGGTTCATGGCATCCTGCATTCTACTAATTCCATATGCAAGACTGCATATGAGGAAACTTCAGTGGTACCTAAAAAGTTTATGGAGTCAGCATTGTCATAGTCTGGAAACAATGATTCCTCTCATTCCCTGCCTACAACAGGAGTTTCTTTGGTGGGCAGAGACATGTCACCAGAACAAGGACTGTCATTCACTCTACCCCCTGCCACCCAAACCCTAACTACAGTTGCATCAGACTATGCTTGGGGGGGGGGGGCACCTGGCGGGGAAATGCATTCGGGGCATATGGAGCCCAAAACAAATGCATCTGCATATCAACCAGAAAGAGATGCTAGCTGTTCAGAATGCTCTGTCAGCCTTCAAGGACTTACCTTATCCAGGACAACTACTGATAAAGACGGACAGCACCACGATTATGTAGTACATAAGCAGGGAGTACACATTCCTACCCCCTTTGCAGACTAGCCATGTCATTGTGGAGCACAGCCTTGACTTACCAAGTACATCTTCAAGCTCAATTCCTGCCAGGAAAACAAAGTACTCTGGCAGACGACCTAAGCAGAAATCTTATGGACCCTCACTAGTGGAAACTGGATCCACAAATCTTCAGCATGGTAACACAGAAATGGGGGTGCCCAGACATAGATCTGTTTGCCTCTCCCCAAAATTATCAACTGGACAAATTCTGCACAAGGACTTATCGCAGAGAAGCATGGAAAGTGGATGCCCTATCCTTCAGTTGGAAAAACCTATCAGTCTATGCCTTTCCCCCTCTACCTCTTCTCTCAAAGGTCTTACTAAAGGTCAGACAGGAAAAATCAAAAATGATCCTAATTGCTCCAGACTGGCCTCACCAGCACTGGTACCCAATTATAAGGAATATGTCTCAACTCCCTCCTTGGTACCTGCCTCAAATACCTTATCTACTGTCACAGCAGAACAATCAAATTTTGCACACTCAGCTCCAAACTCTCAACGTTGCAGCATGGCTGATCATTTAATTATTCAAACAACACCTCTCAGTAAATCTGTGATGGATGTCATTTTGGAAGCCAGAAGGCCTAGTACTAGAAAATCTTATGCTGATAAGTGGAAGAGATTCTTTGCTTGGAATCAAGCACAAGGAACAGACACAGCAAAACCAAATATCCCTCAGATTCTACAATATTTGACTGAGATGCTTGACAAGGGCCTATCTTTTTCTTCAGTAAAAATCCATGCCTCTGCCATCTTGGCTCATTAGAACACGGAGCCTCCCATCTTTTCTCATCCTCTGCTAAAACAGTATCTTAGAGGGGCCAAAAATGTAAGTTCTCCCAGAAGATCACCAACTCCTGCATGGGACCTCAATTTTGTGCTGGAAAATCTCACCCTGCCTCCTTTTGAACCAACAGCTACTGCGGATATAAAATTTTTATCTTGGAAAACAGATTTACTTTTGGCAATCACTTCAGCAGGAAGGGTTTCAGAACTACAGGCTCTCATGGCTGTGGAGCCTTTTATTACATTTTACCCGGGCAGGGTGTCCCTCAGGACCAATCCTTCCTTTATGTCTAAGGTAGTATCCAGTGTGGCTCTTGACCAAACTATTCACCTGCCAACATTTTAACTAAATCCGCAGAACAAGGGGGAGTGGATTCTGCATTCATTGGACGTACACAGACAACTAAGATTCTACTTAAACAGGACCAGATCTCTAAGAAAGTCTGAGCAACTACTGGTGGCATTTGCTTCAGGATCAGAGGGAAAGGCTATATCAAAGCAGACCATTTCTAAGTGGATAAGCCACTGCATTCGTTTCTGCTACTTGCACCATGGTAAACCTGTGCCCCAGGGAATCAGGTCACACTCCACCAGGGCTGCCTCTACCTCAGCAGCCTTTCTCAGAGGAGTTCCAACCAAAGACATTCTAGAAGCTGCTACTTGAAGCTCTGTTCATACCTTCACAAAGCATTATTATTTGCCTCTCTTCTCCAAATCCAAGCAGGCTTTGCCACTGCAGTTCTGCAGGGCCTTATAGACACTTTTAATGCTATTTAGTGCCATCCTCCCATCCATAGCTTTGGGATTCTACCCAAATGTAATGACTGCAGCAGTGAAACACTAAGAACATAGTACAGTTGTGTACACTTACCATAAATATTGATGTTCGAGTGTATTCACTGTTGCAGTCCGGGTTAGCCGCCCGCCATCCCCCTTTTCTATAGCTTCTCTTTCCTTCAGTATATTCTAAAGCCTTTGTGGTGTATTTGCTTTTAGATGAAGGTAAAGTTTATGTTGCTTAAGTGCATTTACTTATATTGCTGTTTATTCATATATATATATATATATATATATATATATATATATATATATATATATATATATATTTGCTCCCCATTTGGGGGGCACCTGACATCTGGGGCAAGAAAAACTGAATAAAATGGCGTCTGCTGCATGTTTTATACCCCTGACGACCTGACGTCATGAAAGAGGAGACAGCAACTGATGCAGGGCCCAAGACTTTGTTATTCAGGCCAACTGAGGGAAACCTGCCAGCAGATTACCCAAATGTAATGACTGCAACAGTGAATACACTTGAACATCTACATTTATGGTAAGTGTACACAACTGTACTTTATTCTAAAAGTGTATTAGCTCTGGTTTAAGTACTTGGGCTTCGGGCCAGTTATTTTACATTAAGAAGGTATGGTCTGAACTCTTGTGGGAGGAGAGGGTAGATTCTTTCCTTCTGAGCTGGGAGTTTCTGGTTAAAGGCTTATTGTGCCTGTTTATTTGAACTGTTTCTTTCTGAGATTGGTATGCCTTGTTTGCTGTAGCATAGACTAAATTCAGACCTGCTGATTCTAGCTTTGTTTGTATAACTTGAGCACTAATCCAGACCATCTTTTTTGGAGAAGGTTCCCCTGCACCCAAGTGGCAGGTGTTTGCAGTTAGAACTTGTCAGATTGAAGACTGATGGAATGGGGCTCAGTTTTTAGCTTTTTATTGGTTAATCTGTTAATTTGTGTAAATCAGTTGTTCATTTGTTACTGTTATAGCAAAAACAAAAATACACTTTATGCATTGCCGCTTAGCTAGTGTTACTATTCCTGGTGCCATAAAGTCTGCTTTTCAGATTTTCCCTTAGAACTAGTCATTTGTTTAGTTTTAGCACTCAAGTCTGTTTCTTTGGGCACAGCACTTGTTCATAACTGTTAAGCACTAAATAAGCTACAAATTGCTACAGCACTCAATTTTCCTCACTTGTCTAGAGGAAAACAGTTTTTAGTACTTAATAAATAAGCACCTATCCAGGCATATCTAAGGGTCAGCTCCCGGTGTTTTCTCCTGTCTACCTGATGAATTTGGGCATCTTGGGGCAATCCAGCAGTTGCCTCATGTACACAGACAACCCTCTCCTCCTACCAACAACACTACAACCTGTGAGAGATGCACTTATATAGCCAGACTGGAAGCCAAGCTCTCTTCACCCAAGACTGGACTAGACAGTCAAGAGGAGAAGGTAAACACTTGCACCACACCACACTCGTCACATAGTCCCTCAAAACCTACACCAACAAAGCACACACATAGCAACACAAAACACACATCTTCATTTACGGAGGCTCTCAATAAAATTCTGCTCAAGCAACAGAGACCTCCAAAGCAGAAACGCAAGCAACCTCCACCCCCCAACACAACCCAAATGACACCTAGCCCACAAATTCATTGTGCCATTCAACCACAGCCCATAAGGCATAACAACGTACCCAACACTCTAGTTATAGGTGACTCTATAGTCAGGCACACTGATGTTCCACTCACCAGGCTAAACAAGGAGAAAGTTACTGTCAGCTGCCTGTCGTGTGCCAGGATCCACCACATAATGCACACTCGGGTCACTCCACAACTGGTACAAATATGACTCTGTCATTGTCCATGTTGGTGTGAATGAGCTGAGACATACCTCCCTGGATTACATGAAAAGAGACATGGAAGAGCTCTCTGATCTTGTAGCCCAGGCAGGTATGACCCTAGCCCCGAGTAGCATCCTGCCATCTCCCAGAATGATACCACAGTGCAAGGACAATATGATTGACTTCAACAATTGGCTAAGTTTCTGGTGTCATTCTAAGGGGATCCATTATCTGTCCGCCTGGGATGACATGATCGACAGACCAAGATGCTTTGCCAGGGATGGCCTGCATCTTTCACCCCTGGGATTCCTGATACCGACCAAGGCTCTTGCCACCCTTATAGTGCCTTTTTTAGGCAAGGTTCAAGTGACAAATTCACCACCGTAACAGGTACAAGCAAGCAAAATCTAAGGGTAATGCTACTCACTGCTAGAAGTCTAAACCTGAAAATGCATTCACTCGAGGCACTCCTTAAAATGGAGAACATTGACATCTGCACAGTGACAGAGACCTGGTTCAAGGCTCCAGAGAGCATCCCTGTATTACCAGGCTATCACTCCTACCACACCTTTCAGCCACCTAAACCTGGACCGAAACACTAAAGGCAGAGGCGTGTCCATATTCATTAAGGATATCCACAGCTCCAGAGTAGTTGCTCAGCATAATGCATCCGAGATTATCCAAGTGTAACTAACTCTGGGCAAGGCAGCAATCCAAATTGTAACTTCCTACAGATCCCCCACCATGCCCCAGGATTCCCACTCCTCATTTCTTGATACACTGGAAAATATTAGGGTACAACCCAACACCCTAATAATGGGCGATTTCAACTACCCCACCATTAATTTGGAAAACTACTCGTATACCATCTCTTTTGCTCAACGTTTTCTGGAATTCATAAATTCCAACAACTTGGGTCACCATATCCACACCCCCACCAGGGGCAGCAATACCCTAGCCCTGGTCATTACCAACATGGGTGACCGGTGTTCCACACCAGAGATCATTTCCATGTTCGTCAGATCTGACCACAAGCTAATCACCCTAGACATCCACATCCCGCACCCACCCCCCCATTAGGGAAACTACCGTAAAAAATGTCTCCAAAGCCAACTTCATGCTTCTTAAGACAGAAGTGGCAAACTTCACGACACCCATGCAGACGGACAAAAGAGGTACGACTGCTGAATCCTGCACAAATCCACTTTATAAGCACTTACACAAGGGCATGGATCGTGCTATCCTAACAGAACCAAGATGCTGTCCTCTAAAAAAAAAAAAAAAAAAAAAAAAAAAAGAGGAAGCCAGTCTGATGGTCCCCTGCCATAAACAAACTCTACAACAGAAGAAAGAAAGTGTTGCAAAAAAAGAGTAAAAATCTCATGATTGGAGGAACTCCCTGGTCAGCCTCAGTAAGAAGCTGAAATCCCTCATAAAATCCTCCAAAGCTAGTTACAAAAACAAAATCACCACTGATTCTATAGACAACCACAAACCATTCTATAGCTATGTTAAGAATCTCAGTGGCAATGCTCAGATCTCCTCTGAGTCGCAGCACAATTGCACTAAATATACAACCAACTGATACTGCCAGCATCCTGGCAGAGAGGGTCATTGCTAACTTTACCCCCCTTCTCACTCCCTAAAGGGCCCATCTCTGTACTGGAAGAATGCAAAGTTCATGTTATCACGGCTGCACAGGTAAAAAACATACTCTCCAAAGCTAAGAACACAGCATCCATGGGACCTGACAACATCCCAGGTTGCATTCTCCATAAAATACAGAATGAACTGGCACCCCACCTAAGCACCATGTTCAGTCATAGCCTCACATCAGGCTTTGTGCCCACTGAATGGTGCACAGCGATGGTTATCCCACTCCACAAAGGGGGAGCCAACATGGACCCCGGGAACTACCGCCCCATTAGCTTAACGAGCCTGGTCTGCAAGGCCATGGAACGTATCATCATGGAACTTATAAACCGACATTGGTAATCCCCAAAGTCTGGACCCCACCCAGTTCGGGTTTGTAAAAGGCAGATCATGTCTTCTAAACCTGATAAACTTCTTTGAAGCAGTCACCAAAGCTGTAGATGAGGCCTATCTAGATCTCGCCAAGGCTTTTGACACCATCCCCCATTCTGGAATTTTAGATAAACTCACTAAACTACATATAAATCCCTGTGTCACAAGATGGGTTGCCAACTGGCTCACTGACCGAACCCACACTGTGAAAGTAGCAGACTCCAAATCTGACTTCAGACAGTGACAAGTGGAGTACCACAAGGTTCAGTCCTGGGTCCTATCTACTTTTCTGAAGTACAGGCTAACACAGAAGGTCTTTGGCTAACAAAGTTCGCAGAAGACTGCAAACTAGGAGCCATAATCGAAACTCCTAATGATGTGGATATTCTACAAAAGGGCCTCACTGAGACAGATGCTTGGTGTCAATGTCATGGCCTCAAGCTCCGTGACAAAAAGTGCATTGTCATCTCCTTTGGTAAAAACTCTGTAGCCGTGAACTGCCACATAGTGGTCGTATACTTAACACCGAAAGTGTGATGAGACCTTGGGACACAGGTGGACAGTAGTCTCTTCTTTGATAATCACATCGCCACAAGTAGTCAGGAAATCCTTCTAAGTGGCGCACGTCATCACAAAAGGTTTCTCATCCAGAAAAAAAGAGGTCATTGTTTCCCTCCCTCATTAGACCCATTATAGAGTACAATGCCCCTTTTGGTATATATCTCACAAGACATCTACAACAACTGGAAAGGCCTCAGAAGTACCTCACAGAGAATTACCAGCCTTAAAGAGATGCCCTATGCAGACCGTCTCAAAAAACTGCAGCTTTACTCCGTTGCATATCGCCTACTCAAAGACGTTCTCTGCCTAACATACAGAGCCATGTCAAACCCAGAGCTTTTGGACATGCTCCACTTAATGAAATCCCAATCCCTCCGAGCTACATGTCTAGGGACCTGAACTTGTCACCACAATAAACAGAACATGCTGGAGGGATATATTCCTGTCCCAGAGACTTCCCATAGTCTGGCGCAAACTACCTATATATATCAAGCAAAGCTCCTCATTAGCACTTTTCAAGAAACTTCTTGATGATTGGATGGGAAATAAGAAATTCACCCCAGGGATCACCTCTGTGGCTCTGCTCGACAGGGGCACAGGAAAATAATTTTCTTGGGTGGTGAAAGCCAGGGTACTTTTTTGGCTGGGCTTGTATAATTCCTAGGGCCGATAGCCTAGTACCTACCTATGAACCTATGATATCAAAGCAAATCTTCTGGATGCTCCCTTGGTTAACCAGAATTTCTTTGGTACTGGTGTGGCTGATCTTTCCAAGACCTTACATGATCAAGGTAAGGTTATGAAAGATTTGAAGCAGATTTTTGTTTCACCTATTCCAAAGTTTCAAGGGAATTAACCTTAGCAAGACTGTATTTTTGTGCAGACTGCCTAGATAGTCTTCCAAAAGTAACAAGGCTCCTAGGCGTGATTTTTCTTATAAGACTACTCAAATGTCCAGGCCCCAGAAGCAATCCTTTCCTGATAAATCTACAGCCATCTGATTGTCTGCCCTCCCGTCCTCTCGGTCAGGTTCCCTTGTTCCTCAGGCTTACTCTTTCTCTCCCAGTTCGGCAGCTGATTACCACAGACACCTGGGATGTCCTTCTGTTCTCCTGTTTCAGTATACTCACATGTGGGATCTGCCGCCTGAGGGCGACCCGGACGTCTGGCTCAGCTACCAAAGTTTAAGCCTGGTTGCTGTAAGGTGCTTTGGACGTCACATGTATGGCCATAAACCGTGGCCCAAAAATGTGATGTCCACACGTACAGACCTCAGAACTGACTGCCCAGCTGGACAATAGCCTAATGATAGATGCCATCCAAATAAGGAAAGCAGTGGGTTAGGAGGGAGGGATTGAATACTGCAACATGAAAAAAGACATCTGTGGTTATGGTAAGATTTCACACAACTAATCTATGCCCTTCTATTCTCATGTTGCAGTATTCTCACATGTGGGAGAGTGCCACAGCTCATGCAGAGAAAAGGGTGGTGGAAGAGGTGGCAGTCCCCAGGAATCCATGGAGAATGGATTTAACAAATCCTGCCCTGGCTCTGGAGATGTTGTCCAATTTGTAATGCTTAGTGAAAGTATGTATAGAAGGCTGCCTCTAGGATAGAAGCTCTATCTAGGCCTTTGAGGAAGGCCCTGAAGAGGCCACTGATCTAGTGGAGTGGGCCCTGACTGTGTGGGGCAACTCCCTGCCATGGAAAGTGTAACAGAAGGATATAGTTCTCCGTATCCAGGAGGATATAGTCTGTTTGGATACAGCTTTCCCCAGAGCCTTGGGGTGAAAGGATACAAAGAGTTGATTGGACTTTCTAATCCTCTTGGTCTTATCAAGATAAAACCTCAGTTGCCTGTGAACATCCAGAGAATGGAGCACTCCCTCACTGTCACTTTGTGGCGAAGGGAAGAAGGTGGGTAAATGGATAGATTGGTTAAGGGATAGTTAATTTGCCACTTTGGGCATGAAGGAGGGGTTAGTACGAAGAGAAATCCTGTCCTTGTGGAAGATGGTGTAGGGTGGAGTATTCATGAATGCCTGTAGCTCACACTCTCCTAGCCAAGGTAAGGGCTACTAAGACAGTTTTCCAGGTGCACGTCTTTAGAGTGACACAGGCTGACAGTTCAAAGGGGGCAGAGGTAAGGTTTCTCTGCACAAAGTTCAGATCCCAGAGAGGAGGGATAGGCTTCCTTGGTGGTCTGATGTGCAGGACCCCCTTAAGAAAAAGTTTGACCTCCAATCTGGATAATAATGGAGGATGTATGGGTAAGCAGGCTGAAATGGCTAACAGGTGGACTTTCACTGAAGAGTATGAAAGTTCTGATTTTAGAAGTTCACACACGTAGGCCAGCACTAGAGGTACATCCATTTGGAAGGGGTCTAATTGCCTTTGAAGACACCATTTGGAGAACCGTTCCCATTTAGCTAAATAGGATCTCCTGGTAGTGTGTTTCTTGGCGTCCCTCAGGACAGATAGCGCATCCTCTTAGTTTAGGTGCCTAAAAAGGATCAGAAGTTTATCACCCACAGGGTAAGACTGAGGGTTTGCAGATGAGGGTGGATGAGGGATCCCTTCTGTTGTGTGAGCAGATCCACCGTATGAGGCAACTTGTGGTGGTTGTCCTTGGCAAGAGATAGAAGAAGGGGGAACCAATGCTGCCTTAGCTAAGAGGGAGTCACCAGCAAGATTTTTGGCTTGCCCCTCTGAATCTTCACTAGGACCTTTTGAATGAGAGGGAAGGGGGCAATGTATACAGGAACACTCCCTTCCAGGGAACTGAGAAAGCATCCACTTTCCAAGATAGGGGAGATGGGAGCCTGGAGCAGAATAGCCGTAGTTGCCTGTTCTGAGGGGAGGCAAACAGGTCTGTTTACAAAGTGCCCCACTGGTGGACAGTGTCTAGGAAGACATCTCTGTTCAGCATCCATTTGTGATTTTGAGACAGTGATCTCCTGAGGGCATCTGCAAGATGGTTGTCGTTTGATGGAATGTAAGAATTGTATTGCAAGGCCAACTCCCAATCTTGTATGGCCAGTCTGCACAGTAAACAGGATCTGGTTCCTCCTGCTTGTTGATGTACCACATCACTGTAGTGTTGTCTGTGATGACTTGTAAGGGTACAGAATGTAGCAACGGGAGAAAGGTTTTCAGAGCTAGGAAAAGAGCAGTCATTTCCCTCACACTGATGTGTTTTTTCTTGAGGGAGGGCTCCCACTGGGCTTGAACCTTTAGACCATTCATAGTGCCCCCCCCCCCATCCTAGGTCTGACGTGTCTGTGTATATGATTTAGACTGCCTTGGGTGGTTGTAGAGGGAGGCCTGGATTCTGCAGTAGGCAGTGTATCCACCAGCCTAACTCTTTTTTCAGGCATGGCAGGAAAGGAACCTGGAAATCCAGAGGGTGATTGTGTTAGGACTAGTTATTCTTCAGATGCCATTGGACCTTCTTCATGTGCAACATGGCAAGGGGTAGCATGGGTAGAGTTGCTGCCATGAAGTCCAGCATTCGAAGAAATTCCCTGGCTGAGATGAGTGAGACTTGGAGAAGGCTTTGGAAATAACTGGTTAACTCATTCACTCCGGAGCAGCTCAGGAAAAGCTGCCTGCTTAATTCTACCATAGGAACAACAGTGCAGCCTGAGCTCATTTTCAGAAAATCCATTTGTAATACCATACAGAAAACAAATGTTCATAACTCTTTAACTATAAGAGCTAGACTAAAAATGTAAACGAGTTGTTCAGCAGACACTGACCTTTCCAACACTGTAAATGTTGATAGTGTATATCAAAGTCATTATTAAATATTTGGCAAGGAATGCTGATATTGTGCATATTTTTTACCTTTTTGGAAAAACAAGGCATAATATCATGGTCAATGTACCATGCAGACCTATACAATTTGAATGTAATTTGTTAGTATGAATGACAGCTTTAAAATGATACCTTAACCATTACTGTGTGATGTTCCTTTCTTGAGATATTCACAGAAATATGATTAATATATTATGTTTCATAATTGATAAATAAACAAAGCATAATATCTCATCACCTGTAACAGACAGAGCCTACATATCAATATAGAAGTTGTGCATCTGATTGTCAGCTTCAAAATGATGCATCATTTGTGTGATCACCATGCTCCCTTGCAAAGATATGGGCATAATGAGAAGTATTGTATAATTTTCATAATCGTACAAGACTAAAACTGTGATATCTGTACATGTGTAGAGTGCACAGACACAGTTCTTTTACCATGTTGTAAGGAGTAACACTGTCTTCAAAATGAGGTATTACTTGGCACACTGACATGCTCCCTTGCAAAGTTATTTACCAAAATATGAATATGAATATTACTAAGCCCTTCCTGCCATCTAAACTCTGCACATGCCTGATAAAAGCAGAATAAAAAAAAACTATTGCAGGATGGTTACTGACATATTACATTGCATGTGCTAGCACTCTCTTGCAGGATGGTTACTGACATATTACATTGTATGTGCTAGCACTCTCCTGAAACAGTTGTTCTTTCTCAGCATCTTCCCCAGCTCCTTACCACAGTTATTTGCCAAACACAGAAAAATATATTTTACACAACACATTTCATAATAGAGTTTTACTTACTTTACTGGTCCCACTTGGTCATGGGTGTTTTACATTCTTCTCACAAGCTGCATATTATCAATTCTGCATAGCTGTCCTCACGCCATTGTGGAGGTCAGTCAAGAACAATACAATACCTTCCTCAGTTAGGTGAACGCCATCTCTTCTGAACAGGTGAACATCTTTCGCAGTGAAATATATATATATATATATATATATATATATATATATATATATATATATATATGTATGTATATATATATATATATATATATATATATATATATATATATATATATATATATATATATGTAAATATAAAATAGCATTTAACTTTCAGACACACACAAACTTCAGCCTCATAGAGCAAGACATTTGGACAAAGCATAAAATAAATAGGGCCAGATTATAAATAACGCTGTCATGCACTTAAAAAATTGGTAGAACAGGATTTCTGTTACTATGTATTTCTCTAAGGAATACGACATGTAAAACAGAAATGTCTGTTACTTAGCAACTTCAGTCTGTTTTATGAGGAACACCCAAACATATGGAAAATGAGTCCCCATACCACCCTTTAGTACTGTAATAGCTGAAAGGTTTAAATGTAAAATAAGAACAAGACTATAATTGGTAACTCAACAAAATGACTTCACAGTTCAAAATACAGAGGAAATAATTTACCAGAATATTGCAGGATAGTCTCAAATAAATAAAGACCACATTTGACGTAGGGTATAGTCATTGCATTATAAGTAAAAAAGAAAAATAACTACTAAACTATAATCAGTAACTCAACAAAAAGTAAACAATGTAAAATATATTCTTACACACACACACACACACACACACACACACACACACACACACACACACACACACACACACACACATTTGTTACATTTCTTGACATTGTACAAATGACAGAAAGAAAGTGGTGGTGGTGGGGGGTGGCTTGCAATGACTCCAAGTGGATAAACAGCCAAATCTGACTTGTTCATTCATCGATGTGCTAATGACTTGTACTTATGTAAATAACTCTGACATCTGCTGACAGGTTGGCCTGAAAAGTGGTAATGAGTAAGTGATATTTTGTAGCTGTAGTTATTGGTAATGTGCTAATGACGTGCATTTCATTACTGTAAAGTTATGCAGGCAAAGTTATGCATGCTCAGAGACAGGTGCTAATTGCTCCACAGAGCCTGTTGAATAGGCATTCATTATATTACCTTGTGCAGCTGCTGTGTAACACAGAGTCATTATCATCAGTAAGGACAAGACCTGAGTAAGTCCAAACACCTGCAGCAATTGGAGAGACCACAAAATGTTCCTTACAGATAAAATATTCAGAGTCTTCAAGATCTGTCTTATGCAGACAGGCTAAAGTAATTGTCACTGTACTCTTTGTCATACCGACTGCTCAGAGGTGACCTGTGCCTTGCATATACAGCTATCTCTGACCCAGCTGTAATGGAAATGCTGCATATTCGCAAGTCAAATGGTACACAGATCTCTCGCTCAAAGGATCTTAACCTGGTATGTGACATCAACAAAACTTGCTACTCTCTTATACATGTATACTATTCAGGTGAAATTTCCAGAATTATTCTTCAGGAGAAACAAAGACTGAACTGAAGCAGAATATACATGCAGAATGTTTGGAAATATTTATCAGCACTGTTCCTGTTGTCCAGCATTCCAACATTTCTAAAGAGCTGTTTATTAGAGCTGTTTATTAGCACCAAAATTAAACATTCACCCAAGTCAACCCTTCAGTAAAATGTCAAACCATGCACAAGCACTAGAATGAAATATTTCCCAAAATGACCTTTCAGTGTCGGTTCCTGGTAGCCCATAGAAGTGCCCTGGTATCGAGCCGGCCAACATTTATCTCTGGTTTCTAGAAAAAAATGTCCCACTTTGGGTTTTGGAAAAAGTGGCAACCCTTGGGTTTTGGAAAAAGTGGCAACCCTACTGGTCCCATAAGGAACAAAATTCGTGCTAAAACAGTCTACTGAAAGCTCTATCTGAAAACCTTTCTCCACTCTTGGTCAGGTACCACCAGAAGCAAAGCAGAACAAAGCTGTGTAAACTTAAAGGCCATACTACCTAATAATTTCTATAAAGGCAAGCACAAAAATCTTAAGTTCCAGCAACAGTAATGTGCAACTAGGTGCAAGGCTGCAGTCCTCTGAAAACCATTATGTTGTGCTTGATGCCATGCCATTTGTTTCTGTTGGAAGGCCATAGTACCCTTCAAAGGAGGAAAAGTGCTACCTGTCTTTGGTAGGGGAGAGTACACCAATAACTAGACTGCTAGTTTTCTTCAACACTAAAAAGTGATATCACTGTGAGGAAACTATAGTGTATTGATATCTTGCTGTCATCTTTTGATTAAGAATTCTGTGTGAGTTCATTCGCCAAGTACATTCAGTCCATTTTGTTTTTTGATCCAGGCTGCATTTCATGTATGAGTAGTAGAGTAAAGCGGATTGCAGAATGAACACATCTCTGCCTCCTGTGCTGATTCAGCTTGTGTTATAACACTGTAGACTGGAAAACAGTACAAATAGTTTGCAAAAATGTATTGCTAAAAATGTTTGTTACTTGCACTGAGTGTATTGTTTTACTTTTTCCTGGGTCACTCTTACAAAAGAAAATGTGCTATTTGAACAGGACCACATGTTCATCAAAATGGAAATCAATTGACAGCTACATACTTTTAACCCTAGTTCTTCTTCCATATTAGTTGTTAGTGACCCCAAAGTGTATCACCTCCTTGGGTTTTGTTTACATCATAATGGTTTTATACTTTTTGCCTACATCCAGGTTAACGTAAGTTTAACTTTTCGTATTATGTGATCCCTTCTGGAAAAGCTAAAGTGTAATAATTGAAACAACCTCCCCTTCCAGTCTTACTGAACAGTACCAATAAAAATATTAGTAAAGGCAAGTTCATTGTTAAACGGTATTCTGTCCTGCAAGTCAGCCCCCCCCCCCCCCCCACAAACACTTATAGTATATTCCACCACTGCAAACACTGTCCATTATCCAGAACAACAAAAAAGTACTGTGGCATAATACATACAAAATATCCATTAGAGCTTACATTTCTTCAATAAGTAACTGTTCACATTAAATAAAATCATTATAAATTACGGGAGTTGTTATATCAATTGAAAATGTTTGCTACATTCTAAATTACACACACGCATACACACACACACACACACACCAGTTACATGAAAGGAAGGGTAAAGCAGTACAATGTTGAATAAAACTACAAGCAAAGCATAACACTTCTGTTCTGTAAACCATAATGAAGGGACATTTTTTTATAAAATTTTGTGTGGAATGGAAAAACGGGACTCCACCCTATGCCAATGCTTCAGAACAGTTAACGGAAACGGAATCAAAACCTAGAATCTGGCTTATAAACTAACAATCTAACTATTATGTTCACAAAATGAACGACTCTTCCAGCTGAAATAACATCAATAGCGGGCAAGAAAAAATAACTCATGCAGAATACTGAGCCATTACATATAACCCAAGCTAGCAATAGCAAGTTGCTTCTCAAAACCAAATGGCTACAGTTTCTTGCCCATTTCAACTTAACGGCCTCATCTCCAAACTCTGACACTCATAGTTAATGGGTCACAGTTTTTTTTTTTTTTTTTTTTTTTTTTTTTTATACAGAAAAGTTAACCAAGCTAATACAGAATTATTTGTCTGAGAAGTGGGTGAGAAAGATATTAAACACAGTAACTAAGTCTGGTGCGTTTTCTACATCAGCACTATCTATCCACCAAGAAGTTCAAAGCCGATGCTTACCCACTGACCTGATCATTATTTACATTGTTACTACTATTGCACAAAGACGATCTTTACAAATTTTTTCAAACCCTTACTCAGGCTTCACTATCAAACACCGGCTGCAGCACTTGATTACCTAATTCAATCGTTACTTCCCAGAGGTGCTCAGGGAGACAACAGCCAATTAAAACTACTGCAAGAAAGTATAATACCGTAAACCACTTTTAATGGAGTCTCATAGGCTATATGTAAATGACCACTTAAAGACATATCGACATTTAAACTATATAGATTTAGAACACTACAATCTTTATTTACTCAAATCGCTAGACTTATAACATTAATAACAGATAAAAAACCATGGGAATGACTTCTGATTATGTCCATTTAGAGGAAAAAATGTAAAGAGCAACAGTTTACATAACTGCACATTTGAATATAACTGCATAATCTCTTTTTTTCTCTTTATAATCAGGGAAAAAAGCTATAATACACATGATAAACCCCAAAACAATGCTGGCACCGGCGTTGCTTATTACAGCATAATGAGGGTCAATTATAACTAATAAAAATCAATTGGCTAGAACCCAAGCATCCAATAAATAAACGCGGTTGAAACACAAGCCAAAAGTCCTACAATAACGTAGCAACAGCCTGCAGTCCATTTTTTTCTGCCACGAACATTAACATGAAAGCAATAAATCACATCACCTTAAACAGACTTGATTTTTAAACTTTTTTTACAGCTATTACAGGGCTCAATTCTCTACAATGAGCACTTACCTTGATGTACGGAAGATCTCTTTTGCAGTTGTACGGCACTTACCTTTCAAGATTTCTCTGTGTGCAGGACAAGCCGATTTTCTCGTAAATTTTAAATATAAACATGGTGTTAATCCACACTGAAAATTAAGTTGAGAAGGTACCTGACAAAGTTCAGGTACTTTTCAACTTAATTTGTAACAGTGGAGCTAAAACTTTACTACAAAGTAAATGGCGCTTGTGGAAGGCACTCGGGTGGAGCAGCATACCTTTTCATGCGTCTCTCTGAGAGCGCTCAGGTGTGAGCACAAAGGCGCCCTGAGAAGGTACTCTGAGTTAATGAAGTAACTCTGTCTTGTGGGAGGAAGGCCTTCATCAGATCTGTCCTTATTTTGCAGCCCAAGAAAATTTGGTCTTGGGATGGAGTTAGTGAGGACATCAGTAGGTTCAGGGTGAAACCCAGACTTCCTAGGAGAGACATGGTGAATTGCAGGTGTGCCTGAAGAGTACTTGACTCTTCTGCTTGGATGAGCAGGTCGTCTAGTTAAGGGAAGACCTGTATGCCCTTTTTGTCCTGCAGAAGGCTACCGCTGGAGAAAGACACTTTGGTTTGTCCATTGCACCAGGGGTTTTCAAAAAGGGCAAGGCCGTAAACTGATGTGAGGATGGCACAGCAAAGCTCAGATATATCTCCATACGCCTGGGTAGATAGGAATATGAAAGTATGCCTCTTTCAGGTCTAGAGTGGCCATGAAGGACCCAGGTGTCAATAGTGGAAGAAGGGTTTGCAGGGATAGCATGCGGAAAGAAGGAACATGCAGGAAGGGTTTAAGAAGTGATAGGTCCAGTACTGACCTCCAAGGGCCCTCCTTTTTTGGAATCAGAAAGAGTCTGGAGTAAAACCCTTGGCCCTCTTGTCCTGTTGGGACTTTCTCTGTGGTGCCTTGAGACCCAGCCCTACTAAAGAAATCCCAATCCTCCCACGCCACATGCTGCAGAGATCACAACCTCATTATCACAATTAACAGTACATGCTGGAGAGACAGGTTCATCTCCCAAAGACTGCCCATACTCTGGAATAAGCTTCCCATTCATGTCAAGCAGAGCACTTCGCTGGTCCTCTTCAAGAGAAATCTTGACAAGTGGATGGGTAACAGAAAGTTCACTCCAGGGATCATTCCATTTGCCCTATTGGATAGGGGTACTGTGAACTATCATCCGGTGGCACAGTGCCTGGGCAATTGTTTTGGGAGGGGCTAGACCTGTAAAGGCTCCAGGGCCATTAGCCTAGTACACACCTGTGCACCTGTGGTCTAGGACTTCAGACTTGGATATGCGCTTCTGGAAGATAACATGGCTAAGACTGCCTTTTTTTGAGGAAGAGTTTAAGAACAAGATCCTGGATTCCAGTTTTCTGGAGTATTATGTTCTTAGTCCAGCCTGCCCAGCTAATAACTCCCTGAAGAGGAAGAAGGCCTTCATCTCTGTCAGGTACCTCTGTGATGATCCCTTCATCTGCTTCTGACATGCCTTTGCAAGTCCTAGCTAATTCCAAAAGGGGAAGAGGTTCCCTTTGCATCTGAGGAAGACTTGTAGCTGTCACTGTCTTGCTCGTTTCTTTTTTTCAACAAATTCGTTTAACTTGTTGACTCCTCTAGTAGAAGTAAGTTCAAAAACTGTCATTAAGGATGACGAGAGGATGTTCTCCAGACCCACCCCGCTCTAGACCGCTCAAGGGACCAGTGGGTTCTACAATAAGTTGCTTTTAGGTAAGAGTTATAACTCCTAGAAAGTCCCCAGAAAGGGCTTTACAGACAAATAATGTCTGCAATACTTTTGTGATAGGCCCTGATTTAATGCTCAAAGGGGTAGTAGAAGCTATACAGGTGCAGCAGAATAGTCCTGGGTTGTTGTTCTTGCTCTTTCGGGTCTGGGGGAAGGAGACAACAACTGTGTAGTTTTAACATACAAAGGCATGACATAGTGTATGAGAGGCATTCGGTTTTGGAGGGTCACCTGGATTGTAATCATGCCTTTGGTACTGTAGGGGACCTAGATGGTGATGTTGGAGATGATGCTTGCCTTTTTGACACATCATCATTGAGTTCCACAGAAGAAACTTTTTTTCACTTGGTGCAGCCATCAGTTTATGTGCTGCTGTTTGGGTCTTCTGAACCTCCTTACTTTCTCCCAAGATTTTGGCATCTGTGGCCAAAGCCTGGTGTTTCTGTGTCTGGTGGACTGCTTACTAATGGTCCATCCAGGTACTCACTGGAGGTGACCCTTCCCCTCCCCCATTGTTTACATGGATGCAGTTTCTAGGAACTCCCCATAAGTTAGAAGAACCCCTCTTTCACCTTAGAAGAAAATCTTCATGAGGACAGAATTGGATTCACTCTATTGTCAGACCTTCCTGTGACTGGACAGGGTCAGGAGGCGATAACCGTGGATTTGATTTTGTCAATTTTCATTTCTTCCTCAACTCTTGGATCTGATTCTCGTTTCTGACTTGGCCTCTTCTACCAGCTCGTGAATCACTGAAAACTCTCGAGCTCCTCCCTTTCCCTTAACACCCTTGTCCCTAACATACCTCAGATCTTGTTTGCTGCCTTAACATACAGATGTGGTCACTGTTTTAATCTTGAGTTTAGTGACTTTGGTACTGTGAATGAGAGTCTTTATATCTTTATAATTTTGTTTTTCTGTACCTTTGATAGTGTTTACATCTTAACACTTCCTCCCTTTTTCCAGTAAAATTTCTTAATTACTTGTGTATTCTTAATTGCTATTGCTGGTATTTCTTTGTACTCTTTTGTACAGCTAAATTTACCATTATTGGTATATATTTATTTATTTCATCCCTTAAAAAAATCTTTCTGTCTTGAAGTAGTTTATTTTTCTCTTTGACATAATGTCTGAGAAAACCTCCGGTTCCAAGAAATGTACAGCTTGTGACCACAAGATACTTTTGTCAGACGCGCATTCAAAATGCATGTATTGTTTAGACCCATCACATCTTGATATCTGTAAGGCCTTTAACCCTAGGGCCCCCATAGACGGAAAAAACAAATTAATCTTTGGAAGTTTTCTTCCCTCTAAATCTGCAACTACATCATGATCTTTAGGACTCCAACCCCTAAAAAAAATAAAAAATGATGAAAAGGACTCTAGGAAGCATTCCCCAGATCCAACCACTTCCTCGGCTCCATGTTCAGAACCTCCTTCAAAAGTGTTTAAGAGTTTGGATACGAGCTCTTCAGATCTAAAGACTAAAACAGAAAAAAAAATCTCCTTGGATCTGATCAACACTGTTGGCTCCAGATCCATTTTCCTCTAGGCTACCTTCCCCATTTTGGAGCAGTCTCTGAGGCTTCACTATTCGAGACCTTCATCAAAAGCATCTTTGGCATGTTCTTCAAAAAGTCTTGACTGAAGCCAACATAGACAAGATGATGAAGTTCCTGTCGATGCAGATTCAAATCAGGGTCCTTCTGGTTCCGACCCCATCAGGTCCGGAGATGCTTATTAATACTAGACCCCCCACATCCCCCCAACCCTCCACCACTCCCATTGGCTACTTCTCCGATCTGACCACTGGTTTCAGAGCAGTAGGATCGGAAGATAACCGTGTTGCTAAAGTGGTTAGAAAATCCTTCTGTGTGACCCATCTGATCACAAAAGGGTTCGCATCAAGATCTAAGGATGTAATGGTGCTCCTCTACTCTTCCCTCATCAGACCCATTATTTAGTACAATGCACCAATTGGAATGTACCTGGCTAGACATCTCCAGCAGCTGGAGAGACCACAGAGGTACCTAACCAAGAGGATTACTGGCCTCAAACAGTTGCCCTATGCAGTGCAATTGAAAAAGCTAAGACTGTTCTCTGTTGCATACCGCTTTCTCAGAGGCGATCTCTGTCTAACGTACAGAGCCATGTTCAACCCAGAATTGTTGCACATGCTTCATCTTAGCAAAACCAAATCTACTCGAGCTACACGCTCTAGGGATATAAACCTCAACACTACAAAGAATAGAACATGCTGGAGGGATATATTCTTTTCGCAGAGACTTCCCTTACTATGGAACAGGGTCCCGATCTACATAAGACAGAGCCCCTCACTATCACTCTTCAAGAGGAACCTTGATGAGTGGATGGGTAACAGAAAGTTCACACCGGGGATCACGCCAACAGCACTACTAGATAGGGGCCAAGGGTACTAGCTGCTAGTACAAGGGTCTAGGTAACTACTAAAGGGGCGGTGAATACCGCACAATGTGGCTGGGCTAATATATACCTTCGGCCAGATAGCCCAGTACCAACCTATGAATCTGTAAGATTCTGGAGTTGTTCACATCAGAATTGAAGGTACTGGTATCTTCTACTCTGGTGGCATCTCTAAGTGGACTGGCTTTGAGCACCTCGGAGCCAGACTTCTGTCAGAGCTGTAGCTTCAGCACTGGATGCAAAGTGTTGGAGTCGACTTTGAAGCTGTTGGAGCAGTCTCTTCCCTTCAGAGCTTCTGCACTAGATAGCTCTGTTCCAACTCCTTCTTTGAGTGCTCTGCCTTCGGTATGTAGGGAGATGTAGCATGTCTTCTAGGAGCTGTTGGTTTCCTTCTCTCTCAGGCATTCTGCATAAGAAGTTGTTCCTAGAGCTCAGACTTCTCCACCTTCTTTGGCTCCAGCCATTCTAGCCCATTCATCTCTGCGTCCTGAGCCTCAACCAACTACACCAGTGAGACAGCCAGCCCAAGTTAGTCACCAAGGTACAGAGCAGGGTATACTTATTTCTTCCAATGCTTCTCCGGGACATCCTGCTGAAGAAGTTCCCAGGAAGAAAAAGTGCAAAAGGAGGCCACCTGGACTCTCCACAAGAGTCTGTCACAGAAGATGCCAACTTTAGTGAAGGGAAGGGTCCCCAAGATCACTACCCAACAATGTCCCATTTGGGTTTTTTTTCTGGAGCTCCTAAAGCAAAGGTGTGGTTGGTCTTCCAACAACCCTTCCCAAGAGGAGTCTGTATTCCTGGAGGTTGTGGTGCTGGCCATGTACCTCCTGGGTGACTTCGCCCACAGATGAGCTCATTGATTTGGTCTCTCAACAGGCGTGAAGGGAACCTGATACCATTGAATTTATTCTCAAGAGACCAGATAGGATCCTGGAACCATCTAAGGACAGAGCCTTTTGGAGCAAGGGAGTACTACTTGATGTCATGGTCATAGTGGCAGCCATGAAGAAAGAACTAGTGGAACAAAGTTCCTCTCTCCACCCCCCTTACAGGAAGTCTAGGGTGTTGGACAAGTTTGGGAAGTGTGTTTTTGCTTCAGCAACCTTTGCTGTCCAGTCATTAAACTGTTTGGCACACTTCACAAGACTCCAGAGAGATTTGATTAAGGAACTCCAGCTTTATTCAGTCTCATACCGCTTGCACTCCAGCTTTATTCAGTCTCATACCGCTTGCTCAGAGGTGACCTGTGCCTGACATATAAGGCCATGTCAAACCCAGATTTGATGAATATGCTTCACCTCAAAAAATCTAGATCCCTCAGAACCACAAGGGCGGGAGACTTAAACCTTGACACGGTTATAAATAGAACGTGCTGGAGGGACAGATTCATCACCCAGAGACTCCCTATGCTGTGGAACAAAATCCCGGTACATGTGAGGCAGAGCACCTCGCTGGCCTTGTTCAAGAGGAATCTTGACCAATGGATGGGAGATCGCAGATATACCCCAGGGATTACTTCAGTGTCACTGCTTGACAGAGGCACAGAAAAATGATAGGCATAGTTTTTATTCAAACTAAAGGGGTGGCGAAAGCCACATAACTATGGGCTAGGCTTATAAATGCCCTTGGGCAGATAGCCTAGTATGAACCTATGAACCTATGAACTTACCCAGTCCCTCACTGGGACCATATTCTCTGAGGCAGTGCACACTGCTGCCTCACAGTTGGCTATCCTTCAGTCCATTTCCAATTCGTCATGAGGCCCATCTCCCCCACAGCAGAAGGTACCTCATGGGCAGCAGCTTTGGGCATTTCCATTAGAAGACATGCCTGGATTTACTTCTGTGTTTTTGCTGAACCCTTCAGAGCTTCCTTCATCAGTGGTCCCTTTGACGGAAGTTCCTTATTTGGCCCCAAAGTGAAAGAGACTCTGTAGGTGTGGGCCAACCTTTTCTAGGAGTCAGTGAGCTAGTTGAAAAATGTGGTTCAAGAAATCCAGGGTCCCTTCAAGATCCACCTGGAGACAGATTCCCCAGGGGCAGAAGGGGGAATTCTAATGGAAGATGCCATGCCGATGGCAGATGAGGTCCCCAAAACCAAGGATCTAGAGATGGTTTCTCTGACAGGTCCTGCAAGCACTTCTGAAAGGAGGCCCAACTGTCCATATCTGGAGGTGGTTGGGTGTTTGGGGGTTGTTTACCCCTGCATCAGAGAGCCTGGTTAGAAATTACAAAAATTTCATGGATGTGGAGAATAATGTCCAGAGGTTATATCATACCATTTTCCCATCCACCTCCATTGCTTTCAGAGAAAATCCCTGATGTTCCACCTGGTCAGAGGGAAGCAGCAGCACTAGAAATAAGCTGCTACAAAGTAGTCCTCCAAGAGGTTCCCCCCATACCCAGAAGTGTCTGGAACTTACTCAAGATTCTTATTAGTGCCAAAGAAAATGGGGGACTGGAGACCAGTTTTGGATCTCAGCAATCTGAATCAGTCAGTTCAGTATACAAAATTCTGGATGGTCACGGTTCAGTCCATTCTTCCTTTTTTTTTTTTTTACACAAAGACGATTGGATGTGCGCCATTTATCTTCAGAATGCATGCTATCCTATCAAAATGAAACCACAGTCCAGAAGATGTCAGTGCTTCTGGCTAGGAGCCAATCATTACCAATTCAGAGCTCTGCCCTTTGGACTCACCACAGCCCCCAGGCTGTTCACCGAGTGTATGGCAGCAGTGACAGCCCAACTGAGGCTGCAAGGATTCAGAGTGTTTCCATATCTGGATGATTGGCTCATTACCACTCCAGCTAGGCATCATCTGATTCTAACTCGAGATTATGTACTGCATTTATGCTCCTGCCTGGAAATTTCTGTCAACCACAGCAAATCACATCTAGAACGAACTCAACGAACTCAGCTTTTAAAATTCGTAGGTGCCTCACTCGATACAGTCACTCAGACAGCAGCTCTCCCTTCACTCAGGGTTCAATCTATTCAGTTTCAAGTCAAAAGATCATTCAGAAGTCTTCTCTCTCAGCTTGACTGATCCTCCAAGCTTTGGATACCATGTCAGTGGCAATCATTCTGGTACCATTGGCAAGTTAACCTGTGGGAATTTTTCAGTGGACACTCTCAACTAAGTGGTCCATTCTTCATCAACCATTGTACTGTCAGATCAAGATAATGCAAGCTTGCAAACATTATCTCCCCTGGTGGATAAACTCCTCCCAAGTACTAAAAGGTCACTCCTTTGTTCTTCCCAAACCAAAGCTGTAGTGACACCTCCCAGATAGGTTGGGGGGGGGGGCATTTCTTGGAAAAGACAACACACATGGTTCCCCAAAGAGGCCAACACTCATATCAATGTCCTGTCCACCTAGGGTTGCAGGCCTTCAGAGACACTCTCCCCACTGGAACTGTTGTAATCCAGATGGACAATATGTCAGTGGTCTGCTACATCGACAAACAAAGGAGAAACATATCTTACCCCATGTGTCGAGAAGCTATGAGAGTGTGGCAGTTTGTAATCTCAGTCAATTTCTGATAGCAACACACATTTCTGATGAAAACCAGTGTGTTTACAGACAAGTTGAGCAGGTCTATTCTGATGCCTCGAGTGGTCTCTCAACATGAAGGTGGCAGAGAAGATATCTGTCCCACCAATCCCCTCATTATTTTTTGGAAGGATCGAATATGCTGAAGGAACCTTTGTTTGAGTCCCCGATTCTGTTATTTTATCCTATTAATTAACTTTTCTGCAATGCCGTACAGCTGTAAGGGTCAGCAAAACCAGATCTCAGATATGTTGGGGACTAGAGCATTATGGGAAAGGGAGGAGCTCAAAGGTTTTCACTGTTCTGCGGGCTGGTGGAAGCAGTCTAGTCGAATCTGAGGATCGGATTCAAACCCAGAGTTGAGGAAGAATGAAAATGAACAACACACATGGAACATTATGGTAACTACATAACTTGTTTTTTCCTGAGTGAAGACAAATAGCAGATTTCAAGCCTGGAACCCTGCAACAATTTCTGGACTTGATGGCAGTTGCAGGCTTCATAGTGCTATTTTATACATACAGAGATGCAGGCATTGCACTGGTGTGTAGTGTATTTGTTGTTGCAGAGTTAGTGTTTACTCTCAAACCCTCTTTTATTGTCAGACCCTTGTTGCTGGACAATTTAGTATAGACTATCCCCAACAATCTCCTAGCGGGCTTCTGCTTCTTGTGTCTGAAAAGGATGTGGTTTCAGGCCCTTGGAGTCCTCACAGTGCAAGAAGCTGTCTCAGTCATTGTCATAGATGTCCTTCACAGCTGGGGGTGTGTCCCAGATGCAACTGAGGGCCCTTAATCTTGGTATGTACTTTCCTTATTCTAGTGCATTTGTGATGCGAGTCTTGGAGGTGACTGGGGCTGCTAGAAAGCCATCCACTCAGTTGGCCTGTGCTTACAAGTGGAACAGTTTCTTGGGTTGGGTAGAGCAATACCCTGTAGTGCTCTTGTTAGTCTGCTCGTGGTCTGGGTGTGTCTTATGCAGTGGTCAATGTGCATGATTCAGCATTTTTTGTCTTTTCCCTGATGTTTTATAGGACACAATTGAGCCCAACACCAGCTGGCTGTCCCCTCCACCACCAAGGAACCAGGTCCCCGTGTGGGACCTGAAGAAATTTGTGGCCAAAAAGATTGCTCGTCTGTTGTCAGAGTCTGTTAGCTTGGTGGTATTAAAGTTTGTTTCCAGGAAGACTTCTTTGCTGATGACCATCATTTGTGTACATTGTGTTTCAATTATTCAAGTTTTTATCAGTCCAGCTGCCACCTCTGGATAGTGAATGAGCTTAGAAAGATGAACTTGGCATTCATCTGCTTTGCTGCAAAGAGGGGAGGGTCTTACAGTTGCCAAACGTACACTTTTCAAGTAGATTGCCAACAACATTGTCTTGCCCATCATTAAGTCTGTCACTCATTGGTGAATATGGTCAAAACTTGCTCCATCCGAGGAGTGACTTTCTGCAGTACTTATTTCAAGAATGTCTTTGTTGCTGATGATTGTACTTGGTTAATACACTCAACAAGCATTTTTGTGTTGACTTTGATTTGGTGAATTGGGTTGTATTTGGGGAAGTTTGTTCTTTACGATTTCACCATCTGAGTTTTGGCCTGAGTGATCCTCTGACTTCTTTTGCTCTAGTGGTTTTATTCGTGATTCAGCCCGTCAGGGAGAGTCCTCATCATTCAGTTTAACAGATAGCATTTTAACCTGAGCAGATGACTTACTTGAAGGTCCCTTAGTGTCAGGTGTACCTTCCCATTGTTCCTTTCAGGTAAGTGGCCTTTACATCAGTACTGGTTGTTAGGGGATCTTTATAAGTCAGGCAGATATGTGTTGTCAGATCTTTATTTTTCGTTTTGCAGGTGATTGCTGCCTTGTGCCTTAGGAGCAAATTGAAAGACAACCGTATTAAAGGAGTGTTCTGTAGTTGGAGCTTTACATCACGGCATGCTTTAGCCAAAAGTGCATATCTTTAGTCTTTGGAATTTTGCTGAAAAATTGTAGAATTCCAAATGATGTTGAAATAATACCCCAACTTAGGACCCATTAAGAAGAGTTGTGTAGTAAATTACCTGATATAGTGGGAACATATTTTTTTTCTTCTAGTATGACCTGTCTGCAAGTTTTCACTGACTACCAGTGGCTTCAAGGATCAAATTAATTGTTGTCATACATGGCAGAGGTCCTCCCTGCTTTAACAAGTAGTTGATCCTGTAATTGTACAGTTCAGAGTCCTGATTCTGTGACTGCCACCTAAGTGAAAGTAGTTAATCTGTTCCAAGATTGGAATATGTTTTGTAAGGATCAGGTGTTGAAAACCCCCATGTGGGTAGTATTTCTAGGAAAGCAGGTTTGTCCCCTACATCACCCAGCACTTTAAATGTTTAAGTTTGTAGGATTCATTTTCAGTTTTCATTGAAGTGGTCCATCACAACAATAGGTACTCTGTGAGTAGTACAGTATCATTATATTGTTTGTAGAAGAGGGAGAAATCAATTTTATATATAAAGAAATTTTTAATTAGATTTTATTGAATTGAATTGAATTTTATTGAATTTTATAAAACATTTTCTAAGTGTCCCTTAAATACAAACAGACAGTATGAAGTAGTTTTTATGTTATACACAAGATTTACATACACTAAATGCACTTTATAGTTATATATTTACATGTTTATACATTTATTTATTTATATATTTATATACAAATATATATATGTTTACATTTTTTTTATATTCATATATTAGAGTAGACAATAAGGAAGCTGTTATAATTATGAATTTTTCAAGAACAGTTTTTAAATGTATTTATGTATGTATTTATTTATTACAAGAATAGGTACATGAATTCATAGATAGAAATGTCAGTGTGGAAACACATTGTTGTGTAATCTCCATTTCATTCTATATACATATATAAAATGTTTTGTTATGGAACGGAGCTTTATAACACTAAGAAGATCTTGAATAATGTATGAATACTCATGAATATTCATGAGTAAGTGAAGCTGATTTGTTAATTCAAACTATGTAAGATCAGCTTTTAATTGGTAAATTACATCAACTGTAAAGGAATTAAGGTATTTAAATGTCATTAACACAACTTCCTAGTATCTGATGAAGTCCCACATAGTGAGACGAAAACGCAATTGGTATCTGTGTTAGAAGGGCGTTTATTATTTTTATCGTGTGGTTTGTGAAATAAATGGTGAATTTCATCTATTTGGCTGCCTGGAGATACTTTCGAGCACTTAGCATCACAATTATTGGTATTTGTTGGTGGTTTTCCTGTGGATGCTATCGCATTGCTACGGTTATTAGTTGGTTTACAGCGAGTGCTTAGAGTACACCGGGAAGCTGCCTGCCGTATATTCAGTATGAATTCAGACGGGCAGGAAGAACTTGGTCTGACCAGGAAGTTAATAGGTCAGCTCACAGAACTTGTTAACTTACTTACACCAATTTGTTCGAACCTCATTCATTCTAAAAACGACGACAAACTACAAGGAACCGAAGGGTTAACTCAGCAGCAACATAAAAGGAAAAGGGAGCTTATAGGCGAACATGAGGACGCCGGCGACCCAGGAAATCTTCAGGATTCAGATTTTGATGCTCGTAATACACTGAACATTTTTGGGGAAGTAAGAAGCAGTTCTTCTCAAAGAGGAACGACACGCAGGGACTTAGGGGCTAGACCTAAAACCACTACAGGTACTGTTATCAATGTTTCAACCACCAACGAGTGGCTTCAGAAGAATTTTAATTTTCATAGTATTGACAATATGAGAAAAAGTGTTGCGGATGGTGACACTTATAGCGTGAAATTAGACAAGCTCTACAAACTTATGTTACAATACAGAACTTGTACAATTGAAAACGCTTATTTAAAAGAATGCATTAAAAAGGAAATAGTCCCAAAGGGACTTCGTATATGTAAATACCCCAATAATGTGCAAATGGGGACAGTTTTTTATGAAAGTTTAGTGAAAACTTTTAATAAATGTGGGTTGGAAGTTGTGCAACATATTATTGACGAAAATGAAAGAAAAATAAAGATTTTAGATAAGGAAATTGGAGAAATGGATGTATGTATCAAAAGTGACATGATTTTTAGTATTAATGAAGAAAAAGAAAAATATTTTAAAATTAGAAGTGACATTGACTTGAAATGTGATGAAATTATACAGCGTAAATTTAATAAATTGAATAGGGACATTTATGAATACGCAAATGATATGAGTTATCCTAAACCTGTACATAATAACAATTATTATAATGGAAGTAAGAACAATTATAATAACAAAATCAAAAACAAAAGGGATGACAATAGGAATTACAACAGAAATACATTTGATGAACATCTATATGACATGGAATTCCCACCATTAGGAAATAAAGATCAAGACATTTTCTTTGAGCAAGGAAATGATAGGAGAGGGAATTTTCAGATGCGGGGGGGGGAGGGGAAGAGGGAGATTCAGGTATTAGATACCCTCACCCATTGTGATATCGGACAAGAACAAATTCTTAATTTTAAGCATAATTATGATGTTGTACTGGATTCTGATTCTGATTTTGTTATTGATTTTGATTTAAATTACAACACTGATAAAGATAAAAATACGATAGAGAACAAAGATATTCACCGAGAAAATGTTAAAAATAGTTTCGAAGGATTTTCAATATATAATTTTAGTAATTATATTCTTAATAGAAAACATTTTAACTTATTGAGTAAAGGGTTAAAATATATTCCATCTAGGAAAGGAGACACAGCTAGTACTATCATAGATATGAAGCTTTTCTTAAGAAAAATTAATTTAACTATTTTGGCTTCCAGAGCAGGATTTAATAAAGAGAATAAAGAAAATAGAGAAATCATAGAATTGACTAGGAAATCAATATATAACCCCCCCCCTATTGCCACAAATCAAGAATTTTGAAATGGTGTTGGAAAATGAAATAAGAAAGAATCATACTAAGAAAAGAACTTATTTCCATCAGAATTTATCAAAGGATGAGAAAGAATTATTAAAAGAAATTACAGAGGACAAAACAGTGAGAATCATGAAACCGGATAAAGGGGGTGGGATAGTAATAATGGATAAAATTTTATATGAAGCAAAAATGCGTACTATTTTAAATGATGAAGATAAATATTGTGTAGCTTCTAAGCAGGAGGTTGAGATGGCGCATAAGAAAATAGAACTAATAATTCATGATTTATTTTTAGAAAAAGTTATTGATATTAAAACTGTCAATTTTTTTAAAAAAAAACAAGGGTGGCCACAATCTTCGGCATACCCAAAATACACAAAAAAACAGGAAAACCCCCCATTAAGACCCATAGTGTCAGCAGAGGGAGCAATGACTGTTCCATTAGCTAAATATGTTGATACAAAAGCAAAGCATATATGGGTCAACAATAATACAATATTAAAAGATTCCTGGGATTTTCTAAGGGAATTAACACCTAATGTATATAAGGAAGATATTACCTTCATTACTACAGATATTATTGACTTATTCTTTTGTATTCCACATAAAGAAGGAATGAAATTGTTTGAAGAAAGTATTTTTCTAGATAGTATCATGACACATGAAGAAAAAATAGCCACTGTAAATTTTATGGATGTGATTTTGAAAAATAATTATTTAATTTTCAATGGCGAATATTATAAACAAAAATCTGGAGTTTCAATGGGAGCAGCATGCGCCCCTACATATGCGAATTTAGTACTATCCAGATGGGAAGAGAAATATATCACAAATTCCAAATACAAAGATAATTGGGTATTATACCATAGGTTTTTGGATGATATAGTTATTTTCTGGATAGGGGGCGAAAAAAACTTCCAAGAATTCATGGAGTATTTAGATACTACTACAAGTTTTTTGAAATTTACTTACACCACAAACAAAAATGTGCTTAATTATTTAGATGTGGAGATTTACAAATATAAAAAAGGTTTTGAAACAAAAGTATACAGGAAATCAACCTACGTTAATTCCTTTCTACACTTCCAAAGTGCACACCCTTTTCACAGTAAGAAAAATATCTTAAAAGGACAATTTGTGAGGGGGTCTAGAATGACGAGTCGACGAGGATTTTTGCATAGAATGTGATAGACTGGAAAATATGTTTTTGAATAAAGGTTATCCTATTGAGTTTATAAGAAATATAAGGAAAGAAATTGAGATAGGTAGAAGTGGAAGATTCCACCCTATTAAAGGAGTGGAACAAACTACCACTAATGTAATAGGAAATGAAAAAATAGAAAATACAGAAAAAACAGATAATGAAGGAGAAAATTATCAAAGAAGATTGATACTAGAATATAATTCCTCCAATAAAAATATAGGGGGAATAATCAATAGAGAATGGAACAAATTTTTAACCCTCACTGACATAGAGGAAGTTAAGAAGATAGTACCTAAAATTGTTTACAAAAACCCTCCTAACATTAGGAATATGTTAGAAAGAACAGGAATGATAAAGAGAATAAAACCTAACCAGACAGTAGGAACTTTTAAGTGTGGTAGGTGTGCTCAGTGTATCTTTATTATAAACAAGAAAGAAATATATTTGGAGAGTAGAAAGAAATTAATAAAAAGTTATAGTTATTATAACTGTGATACACAGCGGGTAGTATATTTAGCGACATGTCAGATATGTCACTCTTTCTACATTGGAAAGACAGAGAGACCCTTAAAAAAGAGGGTCTACGAACACACCTACGACATTAAAAAGAAAGAGAGACTAATGCACTTTACAAACACTCTAAAAATTGTTTGGTTCATAGGTTCATAGGTTTATACTAGGCTATCTGCCCTAAGGCATTTATAAGCCTAGCCCAAATTTTTGTGGCTTACGCCACCCCTTATATGAAAAAATACTGTGCCCATTAGTTTGTTGTGCCTCTGTCCAGCAGTGACACAGATATGATTCCCGGGGTAAACCTACGATCTCCCATCCACAGGTCTAGATTTCTCTTGAACAGAGTCAGCGAGGTGCTCTGCCTCACATGGACCGGGATTTTATTCCACAGCATAGGGAGTCTCTGAGTGATAAATATATCCCTCCAGCACGTCCTATTTATATCCGTGCTAAGGTTTAAGTCACTTGCTCTAGTGGTTTTGGTGGATTTGGATTTTTTGAGGTGGAGCATGTCCATTAATTCCGGGTTGGACATGGCCTTGTATGTCAGGCACATGTCACCTCTGAGCAGACGGTATGCGACTGAATAGAGCTGGAGTTTCTTCAATCTGGCAGCATATGACAGATTTTGGAGTCCCTTTATCCTTTTGGTGAGGAACTTTTGGGGTCTCTCCAATTGCTGCAGATGTCGGGTGAGATACATCCCGAATGGGGCATTGTACTCGATCATTGGTCTGATAAGTGAAGAGTACAGGGGAACAATGACCTCACTAGATCTGGATGTGAATCCCTTCATGATCAGGTGGGCAATGTAGAAGGTCTTTCTAACCACTTTAGCAATGTGAGTGTCAAAAGAAAGGCCACTGTCAACCTGGGTCCCCAGGTCCCTGATAACCTCTTCTGTGCTTAGTGGATTGCCACCTATATGGTAGCTTGGGGTTACCTTGTTTTTCCCGAAGGGTATGACTATACATTTTTGGCGTTTAACTTCAGGCCATGGCTCTGGCACCAGCTATCTGTTTCCGTGAGTCCCTTCTGAAGGATATCCGTGTCCGATGCACTTTCCACTATGGCGCCCAGTTTGCAGTCGTCTGCAAACTTTGTCAGCCAAAGTCCTCCCATGTTGGCCTGTACTTCTGAGAAGTAGATGCCAAACAATAGGGGGCCAAGGACCGAGCCCTGTGGGACACCACTTGTGACCGGCTTGGAGTCTGACACAGCGCCAGCAACTCTAACCCTGAGGGTTCTGTCCTTAAGCCAGTTTGCAACCCATCTTGTGACATATGGGTTTACCTACTTGTTTTTTGTATTAGAACAGATCCAGATGGACCCCAGGGGAGGTCCATGGGAGGACATATTAGAAAGTAGGGAGCTATGGTGGCAGATACATCTTGATGCTAGTAAAAGCCCAGGATTAAATGACCATATATCCATAGGAGCTATTTTAAGGTTAAAATCAAACAAAATTTAAGTTAATGAATTCCAGTTTTTGACACTAGAGGGTAGTAGACCTTCATAACATTATTATGAAGAGGGAGAAATCAATTTTATATATAAAGAAATTTTTAATTAGATTTTATTGAATTGAATTTTATTGAATTTTATAAAACATTTTGTAAGTGTCCCTTAAATATAAACAGACAGTATGAAGTATTTTTTATGTTATACACAAGATTTACATACACTAAATGCACTTTATATTTATATATTTACATGTTTATACATTTATTTATTTATATATTTATATACAAATATATATATGTTTACATTTTTTTATATTCATATATTAGAGTAGACAATAAGGAAGCTGTTATAATTATGAATTTTTCAAGAACAGTTTTTAAATGTATTTATGTATTTATTTATTACAAGAATAGGTACATGAATTCGTGGATAGAAATGTCAGTGTGGAAACACATTGTTGTGTAATCTCCATTTCATTCTATATACATATATAAAATGTTTTGTTATGGAACGGAGCTTTGTAACACTAAGAAGATCTTGAATAATGTATGAATACTCATGAATATTCATGAGTAAGTGAAGCTGATTTGTTAATTCAAACTATGTAAGATCAGCTTTTAATTGGTAAATTACATCAACTGTAAAGGAATTAAGGTATTTAAATGTCATTAGCACAACTTCCTAGTATCTGATGAAGTCCCACATAGTGAGACGAAAACGCAATTGGTGTCTGTGTTAGAAGGGCGTTTATTATTTTTATCGTGTGGTTTGTGAAATAAATGGTGAATTTCATCTATTTGGCTGCCTGGAGATACTTTCGAGCACTTAGCATCACAATTATTGGTATTTGTTGGTGGTTTTCCTGTGGATGCTATTGCATTGCTACGGTTATTAGTTGGTTTACAGCGAGTGCTTAGAGTACACCGGGAAGCTGCCTGCCGTATATTCAGTATGAATTCAGACGGGCAGGAAGAACTTGGTCTGACCAGGAAGTTAATAGGTCAGCTCACAGAACTTGTTAACTTACTTACACCAATTTGTTCGAACCTCATTCATTCTAAAAACGACGACAAACTACAAGGAACCGAAGGGTTAACTTAGCAGCAACATAAAAGGAAAAGGGAGCTTATAGGCGAACATGAGGACGCCGGCGACCCAGGAAATCTTCAGGATTCAGATTTTGATGCTCGTAATACACCGAACATTTTTGGGGAAGTAAGAAGCAGTTCTTCTCAAAGAGGAACGACACGCAAGGACTTAGGGGCTAGACCTAAAACCACTACAGGTACTGTTATCAATGTTTCAACCACCAACGAGTGGCTTCAGAAGAATTTTAATTTTCATAGTATTGACAATATGAGAAAAAGTGTTGCGGATGGTGACACTTATAGCGTGAAATTAGACAAGCTCTACAAACTTATGTTACAATACAGAACTTGTACAATTGAAAACGCTTATTTAAAAGAATGCATTAAAAAGGAAATAGTCCCAAAGGGACTTCGTATATGTAAATACCCCAATAATGTGCAAATGGGGACAGTTTTTTATGAAAGTTTAGTGAAAACTTTTAATAAATATGGGTTGGAAGTTGTGCAACATATTATTGACGAAAATGAAAGAAAAATAAAGATTTTAGATAAGGAAATTGGAGAAATGGATGTATGTATCAAAAGTGACATGATTTTTAGTATTAATGAAGAAAAAGAAAAATATTTTAAAATTAGAAGTGACATTGATTTGAAATGTGATGAAATTATACAGCGTAAATTTAATAAATTGAATAGAGACATTTATGAATATGCAAATGATTTGAGTTATCCTAAACCTACACACAATAACAATTATTATAATGGAAATAAGAACAATAATAATAAAAACAAAAGGGATGACTATAGGAATTATAATAGAAATATATTTGATGAACATTTATATGATATGGAATTCCCACCATTAGGAAATAAAGATCAAGACATTTTCTTTGAGCAAGGAAATGATAGGAGAGGGAATTTTCAGATGCGGGGGGGGAGGGGAAGAGGGAGATTCAGGTATTAGATACCCTCACCCATTGTGATATCGGACAAGAACAAATTCTTAATTTTAAGCATAATTATGATGTTGTACTGGATTCTGATTCTGATTTTGTTATTGATTTTGATTTAAATTACAACACTGATAAAGATAAAAATACGATAGAGAACAAAGATATTCACCGAGAAAATGTTAAAAATAGTTTTGAAGGATTTTCAATATATAATTTTAGTAATTATATTCTTAATAGAAAACATTTTAACTTATTGAGTAAAGGGTTAAAATATATTCCATCTAGGAAAGGAGACACAGCTAGTACTATCATAGATATGAAGCTTTTCTTAAGAAAAATTAATTTAACTATTTTGGCTTCTAGAGCAGGATTTAATAAAGAGAATAAAGAAAATAGAGAAATCATAGAATTGACTAGGAAATCAATATATAACCCCCCCCCTATTACCACAAATCAAGAATTTTGAAATGGTGTTGGAAAATGAAATAAGAAAGAATCATACTAAGAAAAGAACTTATTTCCATCAGAATTTATCAAAGGATGAGAAAGAATTATTAAAAGAAATTACAGAGGACAAAACAGTGAGAATCATGAAACCGGATAAAGGGGGTGGGATAGTAATAATGGATAAAATTTTATATGAAGCAAAAATGCGTACTATTTTAAATGATGAAGATAAATATTGTGTAGCTTCTAAGCAGGAGGTTGAGATGGCGCATAAGAAAATAGAACTAATAATTCATGATTTATTTTTAGAAAAAGTTATTGATATTAAAACTGTCAATTTTTTTAAAAAAAAACGAGGGTGGCCACAATCTTGACATACCCAAAATACACAAAAACAGGAAAACCCCATTAAGACCCATAGTGTCAGCAGAGGGAGCAATGACTGTTCCATTAGCTAAATATGTTGATACAAAAGCAAAGCATATATGGGTCAACAATAATACAATATTAAAAGATTCCTGGGATTTTCTAAGGAATTAACACCTAATGTATATAAGGAAGATATTACCTTCATTACTACAGATATTATTGACTTATTCTTTTGTATTCCACATAAAGAAGGAATGAAATTGTTTGAAGAAAGTATTTTTCTAGATAGTATCATGACACATGAAGAAAAAATAGCCACTGTAAATTTTATGGATGTGATTTTGAAAAATAATTATTTAATTTTCAATGGCGAATATTATAAACAAAAATCTGGAGTTTCAATGGGAGCAGCATGCGCCCCTACATATCTTAATTTAGTACTATCCAGATGGGAAGAGAAATATATCACAAATTCCAAATACAAAGATAATTGGGTATTATACCATAGGTTTTTGGATGATATAGTTATTTTCTGGATAGGGGGCGAAAAAAACTTCCAAGAATTCATGGAGTATTTAGATACTACTACAAGTTTTTTGAAATTTACTTACACCACAAACAAAAATGTGCTTAATTATTTAGATGTGGAGATTTACAAATATAAAAAAGGTTTTGAAACAAAAGTATACAGGAAATCAACCTACGTTAATTCCTTTCTACACTTCCAAAGTGCACACCCTTTTCACAGTAAGAAAAATATCTTAAAAGGACAATTTGTGAGGGGGTCTAGAATGACGAGTCGACAAGAGGATTTTTGCATAGAATGTGATAGACTGGAAAATATGTTTTTGGATAAAGGTTATCCTATTGAGTTTATAAGAAATATAAGGAAAGAAATTGAGATAGGTAGAAGTGGAAGATTCCACCCTATTAAAGGAGTGGAACAAACTACCACTAATGTAATAGGAAATGAAAAAATAGAAAATACAGAAAAAACAGATAATGAAGCAGAAAATTATCAAAGAAGATTGATACTAAAATATAATTCCTCCAATAAAAATATAGGGGGAATAATCAATAGAGAATGGAACAAATTTTTAACCCTCACTGACATAGAGGAAGTTAAGAAGATAGTACCTAAAATTGTTTACAAAAACCCTCCTAACATTAGGAATATGTTAGAAAGAACAGGAATGATAAAGAGAATAAAACCTAACCAGACAGTAGGAACTTTTAAGTGTGGTAGGTGTGCTCAGTGTATCTTTATTATAAACAAGAAAGAAATATATTTGGAGAGTAGAAAGAAATTAATAAAAAGTTATAGTTATTATAACTGTGATACACAGCGGGTAGTATATTTAGCGACATGTCAGATATGTCACTCTTTCTACATTGGAAAGACAGAGAGACCCTTAAAAAAGAGGGTCTACGAACACACCTACGACATTAAAAAAGAAAGAGAGACTAATGCACTTTACAAACACTCTAAAAATTGTTTGGGAGCAACCTACTTGTTTTTTGTATTAGAACGGATCCAGATGGACCCCAGGGGAGGTCCATGGGAGGACATATTAGAAAGTAGGGAGCTATGGTGGCAGATACATCTTGATGCTAGTAAAAGCCCAGGATTAAATGACCATATATCCATAGGAGCTATTTTAAGGTTAAAATCAAACAAAATTTAAGTTAATGAATTCCAGTTTTTGACACTAGAGGGTAGTAGACCTTCATAACATTATTATGAAGAGGGAGAAATCAATTTTATATATAAAGAAATTTTTAATTAGATTTTATTGAATTGAATTGAATTTTATTGAATTTTATAAAACATTTTCTAAGTGTCCCTTAAATACAAAAAGACAGTATGAAGTAGTTTTTATGTTATACACAAGATTTACATACACTAAATGCACTTTATATTTATATATTTACATGTTTATACATTTATTTATTTATATATTTATATACAAATATATATATGTTTACATTTTTTTATATTCATATATTAGAGTAGACAATAAGGAAGCTGTTATAATTATGAATTTTTCAAGAACAGTTTTTAAATGTATTTATGTATTTATTTATTACAAGAATAGGTACATGAATTCATGGATAGAAATGTCAGTGTGGAAACACATTGTTGTATAATCTCCATTTCATTCTATATACATATATAAAATGTTTTGTTATGGAACGGAGCTTTGTAACACTAAGAAGATCTTGAATAATGTATGAATACTCATGAATATTCATGAGTAAGTGAAGCTGATTTGTTAATTCAAACTATGTAAGATTAGCTTTTAATTGGTAAATTACATCAACTGTAAAGGATTTAAGGTATTTAAATGTCATTAGCACAACTTCCTAGTATCTGATGAAGTCCCACATAGTGAGACGAAAACACAATTGGTATCTGTGTTAGAAGGGCGTTTATTATTTTTATCGTGTGGTTTGTGAAATAAATAGTGAATTTCATCTACTTGGCTGCCTGGAGATACTTTCGAGCACTTAGCATCACAATTATTGGTATTTGTTGGTGGTTTTCCTGTGGATGCTATCGCATTGCTACGATCCTGTAATTGTACAGTTCAGAGTCCTGATTCTGTGACTGCCACCTAAGTGAAAATAGTTGATCTGTTCCAAGATTGGAATATGTTTTGTAAGGATCAGGTGTTGAAAACCCCCATGTGGGTAGTATTTCTAGGGAAGCAGGTTTGTCCCCTACATCACCCAGCACTTTAAGTGTTTAAGTTTGTAGGATTCATTTTCAGTTTTCATTGAAGTGGTCCATCACAACAATAGGTACTCTGTGAGTAGTACAGTATCATTATATTGTTTGTAGGAAGAGTCTGCATAACAAATCAAAACATTTGGATTTACCCACCTTCTCTTTCCTGTGTACTGGCTTGATTTTCCAAGCCTTGTGCATTTCCCAGAGAGAACCATTTCTTTTCTTGAACTTCAAAGGTATGTATGTAGGTGGATGATGTGAAACTCCCAAATAGTCATCACTTTCATCAATGTTTTACTGGTTAGTGGCTTGCATGCACTTAGGTTTGTTTGGTAATTAAAAAATGTGGAAGCTGTAGGGGAAAAAAATCTGAATATTTATTTTTTATTTATTCTTTTGTTGACTGGGTCGGTCCCACTAGGCTAGTAACTTTTTTTCCCCAGGGTGACCAAAAGTAGTATTTATTATGTTAAGAGAAGTTTGATGAGGACATCGGGGAACTTGCCCTGCTCTTTTCAAATGGGGACATATCTCATTGTTGCATTTCCTGCTCAGATTCCTTGTAGTGGCTACTTGAAGAAGCAGGGAGAAACTTTGTGGATGAACGCAGTACAGAGGAGTTGTTTCAGCATGACAGACAACTAAGAAGTAAGGGGTTAGCGGATGGGAAGAATGAGCAGAAGTGCGGAGGTTCTTTTCAGTGCAAGGGCAGTTAAGCCTTTGCTGGAGGAAGCTACAGGCAGCTTGAATGTTACAAAGCTGTGTGAGCCTTCAGGAAAGGTGTTTGCACATATCAAGAAGAGAGAAACGTATGTCCATGAAAAATTTGAAGATGGTTGAAGTAATTTTTCGGCAGTAATTGTTTGAAGTTGAAAGAGAGTGCCTGAAAGGATGGATTATTGTAACGCTCCATTTGGGAGGGTTGTGGGATGTTTTATTACAGGATTTAATAACCAGAAAGTGAGAGGGCAATTTCATGGGGAGATATAATGGGTAGAATTCAGGAAGAAATGGAAAAAGTGGTGAAGAAGTCATATGCATATACTTTAAAAGAGGGAGAAATGAGAGAAGAAAAGAAGATAGAATCAAGAAAAAAGAAGCATTTACTAAGAGTAAATTTTAAAGAAGAAAAATAGAACTGGACAGGTGTGATATTTGGGACAACATAATAGCACCTTTGGGTACTTCTCCACAAGAGGTAAGAGCATTTATTCATATTAATAAAGATGCTGTTTGTGACATTTTATTTGAATTAGGATAATATATGGAAAGATTTTTGGGACGGTATGAGTTAAAGTAAAACTGTAATCCATGGAATTTGTATGTTTTTCTAGTGTTTGTTAGACAAAAAAAAAAAATATATATATATATGTTTAGTTTTGAAATGAAGTTGAAAAAAGTGGTACTAAAAGACTATTTAAAAACTGAATGTAAAGAAGTGATGGAGATTACTAGAATATCGTAGGAGGTTACTAGGCTATCGAACCGGTGGTCATTTCAAGCCTAGCTGTGTTATCTGTGGTATGAATTTATGACACTCCATCCACTCGTCCAGGTCCGTTTTGAGAAGTTTCATAGAGGTGCTCTACTTCACATGAATTGGCAGCCTATTCCAAAGATGCATCAGTTGCTGTGAGAGACAAATCTGTCCCTCCAGCACTTCCTATTCAAGTTGCAGACCATATTGAGGTCCCTGGAATGGGTAGGTCCAGTCCTGTTTGATTTACAGATCTGCAGCAAATTCATTAGGTTTGGGTTGGCGATTGCTGTGTAACCAAGGCATAAGTCTCCCCTAAGAAGTCTATACAGTACTGAGTATAGTGACAGGGACTTTAGCTGGTCTGTGTAAGGAATTTGCTGGAGTCCTTTGATGATCTTTGTTAGAAACCTATGAGGTCTCTCCAATTGCTGCTGGTGCTTTGCGTGATACATGTCAAAAAGGGGCGTTGTACTCATTTATAGGCCTGATTAGTGATGAGCATAGAGAGGTTATAACCTCCTTTGCTGTAGAGGTGATGCCTTTGCTAATTAAGAATGCTATGTAGAAGGCCTTCCTTACTACAGTAGACACATGGTTGTCAAAATTAAGGTCACAGTCTACTTTTGATCCAAGATCCTTTATTACTTCTTGGGTACATAGGGTATTGTTGTTACTTTGAAAGTATGAAGGGATATTGTTTTTACCAAGAGGAATGATGATGCATTTATTTGCATTATTTTGGAACAGTGACAAAGACACCAGTCGGTGTGTGTAAGACCCTCCTGAAGTATACTGACATCGTTTGGAGAATCGTTAATTTGGGGAATTCACAATTCCACCCACTTAGCAGAAAATTTATGATAATGTAGGTTTGTGGACTGGTTATTGAGAATCTTGTATTAAAAATGGAAAATGAAAAAAAAATAGTGCACATTCCTAGTATGATAAATGCAGATGGAAACAAAATTACAGTGAAACATTGGGGACAACAACTTTTTTTGTGTGTGAGAAAGTGATCATTTAATTAATTAATTGCAGCAAACACAAATGTTAGGTTTGTAGTAAAGTGGGTCATGATGTAAGAAGATGTGAATTGAAATATTTTTATTAAAATAGGTCATTTATGGATGGATTGCATTGAAAATAATAAAATAACATAAAAGGAGGAAGTAGGTAGAGAACAAGTGACTGAGCAAGGAATACAGGAAGATCAAGAAAAAGTGCAAGATGAACAGTTAACAATAGACCATTGAGAGGCAGGAGAAGGAGAGCTAGTAAAAGAAAAGAAAAAAAAGGAAAGAAAAGTGAATGAAGGAACATTAAAAATAAGTGATGAAGAAGAGATGAATTGGGAGAGTGGTGAAGGAAAGAAAAAATTCTATTGGGAAAGGGGTAAAGGATATGAAGAGAAAATTCAAGGTTTGGTGTGAAAGAAAATAAAAAGGGAAAGGGTAATAAAAAGAAAAAAATTAATATAAGAAAAATGAATAAATGAGCTGAGGAATTTACCAATAAATGTCCATGGTATATAGAATGTAAAAAGAATGGAGTATTAAAATGGTGCACAGCACTTGATATGGGCATGATTATATTAGAAGACACAAGAATATCAACAGAAGACTGATTACAAACAGAAAAATTGTGGTGAAGTAAGATAATTTAGAATATAGGAAATTAAACAGGAATATTATGTAAAAAATCAATAGGAAGTTTAGAGTTTACCTTGTTAATAATGGGTGGAGTAACGATTGTAGACATGAGCTGGGAAGTTTAGGTTTATAAAATTATACTCTATGCATGTGTGACAGTGAAAGAACGAGAGGGTATATTTTAAAAAAAGCTAGATTATATATGTGTGAATATGGATTTGATATTAGTGTGTGATTTTTAATGGTGATAAAAGGAAAAGGGGTGGTGATGTAAAAAAATGCTAGAAGTTGTTAAAAGTGGAAAGTTAAATATTTGGGATAATAAGCAGTGGATATAGAGAAGAAGTAATTTATGAGCAGAGCTAGATTATTTTATTATTAATGCAAGTTTGAAAATTGCTTAAGAAGGAACAAAATACACAGCATTTTCAAATCATTTGGCAGTTTGGATAGAGGTTCAGAAAGAAATTGATATATAAAATAGGTAAAGGTATTAAAAGAGTAAACAAAAAAATGGATAATTAAGGTATAGAAATGATTAGTCATTTATGAAAAGATCATGTAGGTGCGTGAGACTTGTTCAAGAACTGGACATTATGGTGGATAAGTTTTAAAGTTTAATATAAAAAACATGTTATTTGTTATGGCAAAATTCAAAAGGAAAAAAGTGAAGAAGAAATACAAAGAAGTAAGTAATTATGCATTTAGAGTTTTAACAAAAAAAAAGGATGTTTTGATAGAAATGTATGAGATGAATCAAGTGAAGATCAAAAAGCTGTTTAAACAAAGGTATTTTTACAAGGGGAAAAAGGAAGAGATGGTGCCTTATTTGAGTAGTATAGTAAAAGGAAACAAAACATAATAAGAGATATAAGAAATGAGACAGTAGAAGGTAGCAAAAGTCAACAAGAAATGACGAATGTAGTAAAAATAGTAAAAATATTTAAACAACAGAATATAAAAAAGGCAGAAAGTTAAAAAATAAAAGGATTAAAAAAATGGAAGAAGTGAATAATGTGTTAAAATTAATAAACATTGAATTAGTAACAGGACTGGATGGGAGAGAATATATTTATAGAGACGTTGGATTGGCAGAATTAGTAGTTCATGGAAGTGTTAAATGAATGGTTAGAGGAAGGTTTTGGACAAGAAGTATATGTTGGAGCTGTGAAATTTATATGGAAATAAAGGAGAAAAAGAAGTCATAAAAAATTGGAGGCCAGTAGTACTTAATTCTAATTACAAGATTTTTATGAAAATACTACAAAAAAAAAGTGGAAAATTGAATAAAATATTAGAAGAAACAATATTTGGAGAAAAGGAAGTTGAGTTTTTAATGATAAGAACAATTGTATATAATGAATAGGAAAATGGAAGTCAAGTCATGACAAGTAAAGCATTTGACAAGATACAGTATGAAATTTTATAGGACATAATGAAAGAATATAAGTGAGAAAATACTAAAGCTATTTGCTACAGAGTATGAAAAAATAAATTAAAAGTGGTAGTGAATGGATGGTTAATCCAATAAATAGACATAGAGTGGTATAAGACAAGGGTGTCCAGCGAGTAGTATTTTGTGTTGGACATGAATGCAGTTATTAGTAAACACATCATTATAGGACTGTAGAAGGTTCTAAATTACCAGCTATGTTCTCATGTGCGGATGATATAGTTTTAATGACAAAGAACAAAGAATGGATAGTAATAGCCATTAAGCACCTCAGTACATATTTGAGAGCTATAGGCATGAGTATAAATAGAGATTAGAGTAAAGGTATAGGAGTTCATAGGTTCATAGGTTCATACTAGGCTATCTGCCCGAGGGCATTTACAAGCCTAGCCCATAGTTTTGTGGCTTACGCCACCCCTTTAGTATGGGGAACTATACCCATTATTTTGCTGTGCCTCTGTCGAGCAGTGACACTGAGGTAATCCCTGGGGTATATCTGCGATCTCCCATCCATTGGTCAAGATTTCTCTTGAACAAGGCCAGCGAGGTGCTCTGCCTCACATATACCGGGATTTTGTTCCACAGCATAGGGAGTCTTTGGGTGATGAATCTATCCCTCCAGCACGTCCTATTAATAGGTGTGTTGAGGTTAAGTCTCCCGCCCTTGTGGCTCTGACGGATCTAGATTTTTTGAGGTGAAGCATATTCATCAAATCTGGGTTTGACATGGCCTTGTATGTCAGGCAAAGGTCACCTCTGAGCAAGCGGTAAGCGACTGAATAGAGCTGGAGTTCTTTCAGTCGGGCAGCATAGGACAGATTTTTGAGACCCTTTATCCTTTTGGTGAGGAACTTTTGTGGCCTCTCCAGCTGCTGCAAGTGTCGGGTCAGATACATTCCGAATGGGGCATTGTACTCAATCATTGGTCTGATGAGTGATGAGTATAGGGAGACTATGACCTCCCTTGATCTAGATGAGAATCCCTTCATGATAAGGTGGGCAATGTAGAAGGTCTTCCTAACTACTTTAGCTACATGGGTGTCGAATGACAGACTACTATCAACCTGGGTCCCCAGGTCCCTGATAACTTCTTCTGTGCTCAGTGGATTGCCACCTATATGGTAGCTAGGGGTAACCTTGTTTTTCCCGAAGGGTATGACTATGCATTTTTTGGCATTTAACTTTAGGCCATGGCTCTGGCACCAGTTATCCGTTTCTGTGAGACCCTTCTGAAGGATATCTGTGTCAGATGTGTTTTCGACTATGGCCCAGTTTGCAGTCATCTGCAAACTTTGTCAGCCATAACCCTCCTGTGTTTGCTTGTACTTGGAAAAGTAGATGCCAAACAAGAGTGGGCCCAGGACTGAGCCCTGTGGGACACCACTTGTGACAGGCTTTGAGTCTGACATGGCGCCAGCAACTCTGACCCTGTGGGTTCTGTCACTCAGCCAGTTTGCAACCCATCTTGTGATGTATGGGTTAACATTTAAGCTGATGAGTTTTTCAATGATACCAGAGTGGGGTATTGTATCGAAGGCCTTCGCCAGATCGAGGTAGGCTGTATGGACTGCCTTTCCCTCATCAATGGCTTTGGTGACTGTTTCGAAAAAGTCAACCAAGTTTAAAAGGCATGATCTGCCTTTGACAAAGCCAAACTGGGTTGGATCCAAAGTCTGCAAATTCCCTATGTCTTTATTTATGAGATCCATTATGATCCTCTCCATGGCTTTGCAGATAAGGCTTGTCAAGCTAATGGGCGGTAATTTCCAGGGTCGGTGGAGGCACCGCCTTTGTGAAGTGGGACCACAGTTGCAGTGCGCCACTCCCTGGGTACGTATCCTGAGGTAAGACTATGATTAAACAGCTGTCCTAGCTGTGGGTTTAATTCCTCGTTGAGTTCGTGGAGCACACAGCCGGGGACACCATCAGGTCCCATGGATGCTGTGTTTTTTGCTTTGGAGAGAGCAGTTCCCACTTGGGCGTTAGAGATGTTTGGGGGGCTGCAATCGTTTGGTATAGATATCTCTCCTTTTGGGGGGGGGAGAAGTTTGCACTGAACCTGTCAGCCAGTATGTTGGCAATGTCTGTAGGATCAGTAATCTTCACATCATTCTGAACTAGTTCTGAGCATATCTGGGAGTTTCCTCCCAGGTTTCTAACATAGCTAAAGAAGGCCTTATGATTGTCTTTTGAGTCTTTAGCTATTTTTCTCTCAAAATTTGCTTTGGATGATTTTATGAGAGCTCTTAGTTTTTTACTTATAGTGATCAAGGGTGTCTTACCTTTTAAGGATTTTGCTCCATCTTGTAGTAGCTTCCTCCTTTTGTTGTAGAGTTTGTTTATGGCTGGAGTCCACCAGACTGGACGCTTGCCTTTGGTACAAAGAGTCTTTGTTTTGCTTGGGATTGCCTTATCCATGCAGTCCTGCAGGTGCTGGTAGAAGGCATTTGTAAGTGATTCAGCGGCTTGAGTACTGTTTTCCATGGCTCGGGGCCTTAAAGGAGACCACACTAGTCTTTAGAAGTGTGAAGTCAGCTTCGAGAAGTTCTTTACTGTGGTCTTTTATTTTAGGTGGGAGTGGGATGAGGACCTCCAGCGAGATTAGTTTGTGATCTGATCTCACCAGTGAGGGGTATACTTCCGGTGTTGAACATTGTGCTCCCATGTTCGTGATGATGAGATCAAGTATGTTTTCTCCTCTTGTGGGGATGGTGACTAGTTGTTCCATGGCATTTGAGTTTATGAATTCCAGGAACTTTTGGGCTAGGGTGTTTGGGCTTGAGTAGTGTTCCCTGTCTATATTAGGGTAATTGAAGTCACCTAGTATGATGGTGTTTGGTGATGCATTTATCCCCTCTAGTATTTTCAGGAAGGCCATGTGAGGTTCCTGAGTTTGTGAGGGTGGCCTGTAACATGCTACAATTTGCAGAGCAGTCTTGCCTATGGTTAATTGCAACTGGATGGTCTCCGATGCATCGTGCGTTGCCACCAGTCTTGAGGTGTGGGTGTCCTTGATGAATATGGATACCCCTCCTTTCTTGGTATTGTCCGGATTTTGGGGCCGGAACGCATGATATGAGGTAAAACCTGATAGTGCTGGGGTGCTCTCAGGAGCCTTGAACCAAGTTTCTGTCACAGCACAGACATCGATGTTCTCCATACTGAGAAGGGCCTCGAGTGCGTGCATTTTGAGATTTAGACTTCTGGCATTGAGCAGCATTACCCTTAGTTTTTTCCTTTTTGTGTTCTAGGGTGGTAGGTTTAGAATTTGAGCCTTGCCTAAAAAAGGCACTATGGGGGTGGCAAGAGCCTTTGCCAATATCCGGAATCCCAGGGGTGACAGGTACAAAGCCGTCCCTTGCGAAGCAGCGTGGCTTGTCCAGCATGTCATCCCAGGCAGACAGACATTGGATCCCCTTTGAATGACACCAGAGTTTAAGCCAATTGTTAAAGCTGATCATCTTATCTCTGTATTGTGGCATTATTCTTGGTGAAGGTAGGATACTGCTCAAGGTCAGGGTCATACCTGCCTGGGCTACATAATCAGAGAGCTCCTCAATGTCTCTTTTCATGTAGTCCAAGGAGGTACGTCTCAGGTCGTTTACACCAGCGTGGACAATGACTGAGTCGTATTTGTACCTGCTGTTGAGAGACCTGAGTGCTTGCGTTATGTGGCGGATTCTAGCGCCCGACAGGTAGCTTACTGTGACCTTCTCTTTGCTCAGTCTGGTGAGCGGGACGTCAGTGTGTCTGACTATGGAGTCACCAATGACTAGTGTGTCTGGCATTGTGTTTGGCCTTAAGGGCTGTGACTCTTTGACACTCTGACTGTGAGGTCTATGTGTTGCAGGTGTTGTGTTCTGAGGTGGTGGTTGTTTGGGTGTCTGCTTTGGTGGCCTCTGCTGTTTTGGTAGATTTTTGATCAGAGCCTCCGAGTATGTCTTTGTGTGTTTATGTGTATGATTTGAGGTTGTGATGGTACTATGTGAGACTGGGTCTATAGTGTGTGTGGTAACCTTCTCCTCCTGACTGGTCTTGCCAGTCCTATGTTGAGAGAGCTCAGCCTCCAGTTTGGCCATATAGTTGCATCTCTCGCATGTATTTGTGTTTTGTGGGAGGAGGAGAGGGTTGTCTGTGTACATGAGGCAATTGCAACATTGCCTCAATATTCCTAGGTTCACCAGCTGAGCAGGAGAGGACACTAGCAACTGATCCCTCGACATGCTAGAAGGAATAGACAAAAAAACTTTAAAAGAGATTCCGGGGGACGTGGGTGACCGAGAAATGGGGGTTTGCCTTTTTGGGGAGTGCTGTATCAAGGTAATAAGTACTGTAGGAGCAAGTGCTAGGTTTAACAGATAGAGAATAGTCTACTTGGAGTCAAGTAGAGATGATCTTTTTAGTTATAGGATACTCTGATTAGATCAGTAGTATAGTTCGAGGAAGGTAGTTTTAAGGGAAAATTTGAAGAGTGGACTTTAGGTAGCCCGAATAGTTTAAACCTGCTTAACCGGCGCTGCCCTAGTGTGCAACAGTGGCAACTCCGCTAAATCGCTAATTAGCACTAAAGCGCCGCTAAAACGCAGCTTTATAGCAGGGGGCTGGAAAAGACAGGAAATGACCCAAAATGGCCAATAGACTACAAGTTACTGCCTTAAACCACTCCTCTAAGGACAAACAGGCAGCTCAGTACTCCCCACTCTCACTGGTGAGTAAAGAAACTTCCCCCTGACCAAACAAGGAAAATGGAGAAACACAGGAACCAAGACAAAGCCCAGGGATCAGCAAAATCTGGTCTCTGGAACACTAGTTAGGAAAGTATGGAAAACAAGGATATTTTTTTTTGTTTTTTCAAGTTTGTTTACAGAAAAGCAGAAAACACAATAAATGCTATGATTTTCGACTAAATGCTATCAAAAGCTAGTACACTTGAGTGTATTAGCCTATAGTTTAACTTTTAGGCAAAACTTAAACTAGCAAGTGCAGTAAACAGTTTTAGCTTATAAACACAGTAAAAACAGTGCAAACTTTGATAAAACAAGCAGAAACAGTAGTGGAAAGGCACAAAAAGTCGAAAAAGCCAAGAAAAATACTTAAAATCTGGAAAGGTAGTCTTTTCTGGTCTCTGCTGCTAGAGGAACACTGCTGGCCACCACGAGGAGCTGTGCTGAGTTCTCAATAGCTGGAAAAGCCCGCCAAAGCAGCTTTATATCAGGGGCTGGAAAAGACAGGAAATGACCCAAAATGGCCAATAGACTACAAGTTACTGCCTTAAACCACTCCTCTAAGGACAAACAGGCAGCTCAGTACTCCCCACTCTCACTGGTGAGTAAAGAAACTTCCCCTGACCAAACAAGGAAAATGGAGAAACACAGGAACTAAGACAAAGCCCAGGGATCAGCAAAATCTGGTCTCTGGAACACTAGTTAGGAAAGTATGGAAAACAAGGATATTTTTTTTTGTTTTTTTACAGAAAAGCAGAAAACACAATAAATGCTATGATTTTCGACTAAATGCTATCAAAAGCTAGTACACTTGAGTGTATTAGCCTGTAGTTTAACTTTTAGGCAAAACTTAAACTAGCAAGTGCAGTAAACAGTTTTAGCTTATAAACACAGTAAAAACAGTGCAAACTTTGATAAAACAAGCAGAAACAGTAGTCGAAAGGCACAAAAAGTCGAAAAAAGCCAAGAAAAATACTTAAAATCTGGAAAGGTAGTCTTTTCTGGTCTCTGCTGCTAGAGGAACACTGCTGGCCACCACGAGGAGCTGTGCTGAGTTCTCAATAGCTGGAAAAGCCCGCCAAAACGCGCTTTATAGCAGGGGGCTGGAAAAGACAGGAAATGACCCAAAATGGCCAATAGACTACAAGTTACTGCCTTAAACCACTCCTCTAAGGACAAACAGGCAGCTCAGTACTCCCACTCTCACTGGTGAGTAAAGAAACTTCCCCTGACCAAACAAGGAAAATGGAGAAACACAGGAACCAAGACAAAGCCCAGGGATCAGCAAAATCTGGTCTCTGGAACACTAGTTAGGAAAGTATGGAAAACAAGGATATTTTTTGTTTTTTTCATGTTTGTTTACAGAACAGCAGAAAACACAATAAATGCTATGATTTTCGACTAAATGCTATCAAAAGCTAGTACACTTGAGTGTATTAGCCTGTAGTTTAACTTTTAGGCAAAACTTAAACTAGCAAGTGCAGTAAACAGTTTTAGCTTATAAACACAGTAAAAACAGTGCAAACTTTGATAAAACAAGCAGAAACAGTAGTCAAAAGGCAAAGCCAAGAGAAATACTTAAAATCTGGAAAGGTAGTCTTTTCTGGTCTCTGCTGCTAGAGGAACACTGCTGGCCACCACGAGGAGCTGTGCTGAGTTCTCAATGTAAAAAAGTAAAATGGAGAATACTTAGTTTAACATGGAGGAAATAAAAGTATTAGATATGACATTTGAAAAGGAGATCGTTAAAATACAACAGTGGGAATATATAATAAAAAATTAAGAAACATGTTTACGTTGGAGTACATCCAAGTTAACATATAAAAATAGTACATTTAATAAATTCTGTATTTGGAAAAAATGCATATTAAGCAAACATTTCTATGATCTGTACAAAATGTGAAAAATAATTAGTGATATTTATGTTTTCATTTGTATGGGGATCCAGATTAAACTGAGTAAAAAGAGGAATGTAATATGTTAAGGAAGGAGGTTTGGGTTTGATAAATCCGGTGGTATATGCAGTATCATTAAATTTCTATAAAGTGTTGAGATGGATGAAAGAGGAAAATGGGTTATTAGTAAGTATAATAATGAAAGAAAAATACAAAGAAATATGGTGTGTGTGTGTGTGTGTTGAGTAAATTTAAAAGAGAAATAGGAGCTGTAAAAAATAATATTCTGGGAAATAGGATGATTGGAAAATATGGTATTTGAACATAAAGAGCAAGTATTATTGTGCTTTTCCATGGGAAGGAGGGAGGAAGAAAAAAGCCATAAAATTGAGAATAAAATGGTGTAAAATATGTAGAATGTGCAGATTTTTAATGGAGATCATCAATAAAAAAATTACCAGTGAAAGTGCATATGGCATATAATAGAATATGCGATTATCGTGGTGAAGTTGAAGCAACAGAACATGTTTTTCTAAGATGTAAAAGAGTTTAGAAGTTAGGGAAAAGCTATGTGAAGACAATTGGAAAGAATTTTAAAAAATGGAGGATATAAATATGGATATATATGAGAATATGGATATAACAGAAGTAAAAGAAAGAGATTTGTAAAGAAAACAGCTGTTTCACATAATGTGGATAATATGGGATGAAAGATTGTACGATTTAAAATTTCTTAGGAAATAGAAATATTTAAAAAAATAAGATTTCAGTTGTGAGAAAAAGGGCAGGGGTTGTAAAATGGATGCAGATGAAGAGAAAGAAATGCATGTATACAGTTACTTGAATGATGGAAAATGGTTGTAAAAGATTGTAAATAATTATAAATTGTGTTTAGTATGTACATTCTCTCTTCGGTTTCAGCTGTTCCCATTCGGGGTCGCCACAGCAGATCATCTGTTTGAATTTCTTCCTGTCCTCTGCATCTTGCTGTATCACACCAACCACCTGCATGTCTTCTCTCACCACATCCATAAAACCTTATCTGAGGCCATCCTCTCTTCCTCTTACCTGGCAGCTCAATCCTTAGAATCCTTTTCCCAATATACCCAGCATCCCTCCTCGGCACATGTCCAAACAAATGCAATCTCGCCTCTGTGGCTTTCTCTCCCAACTGTCTAACCTGAGCTGACCCTCTAATATACTGATTTCTAATCCTGTCCATTCTTGTCACACCCAGTGCAAATCTTAACATCTTTAATTCTGCCATGTCCAGCTCTGACTCCTGCCTTTTTGTCAGTGCCACTGTTTCCAACCCACATAACATAGCTGGTCTCACTACCCTCTTGTAGACCTTCCCTTTCACTCTTACTGGTATCCGTCTGTCGCATATCACTCCTGACACTCTTTTCACTCATTCCACTCTGCCAGTACTCTCTTCTTCAACTCTCTTCCACACTCGTCATTACTCTGAACTGTTGATCCCAAGTACTTAAACTCATCCACCTTTGCCAACTCTACTCCCTGCATCCTCACCATTTCTCTATCCTCCTCCTCATTCACACACATATATTCTGTCTTAGTCCTGCTGACTTTCATTCCTCTCCTCTCTAGATCATATCTCTACCTCTCCAGGGTCTCCTCAACCTGGTCCCTACTCTCACTACAGATTACAATGTCATCTGCAAACATCATAGTCCACGGGGCCTCCTATCTGATCTCGTCTGTCAACCTGTCCATCACCATTGCAAATAAAAAAGGGCTCAGAGCTGATCCTTGATGTAATCCCACCTCCACCTTAAATGCATCCGTCACTCCCCTCACAGACCTCACCACTGTCACACTACCCTTGTACATATCCTGTACCACTCTTACATATTTCTCTGCTACACCCGACTTCCTCATGCAGTACCACAACTCCTCTGTAGGCACCCTGTCATATGCTTTCTCTAAGTCCACAAAGACATAATGCAACTCCTTATGACCTTCTCTATATTTCTCCATCAATAGTCATAGACCAAACATAGCATCTGTAGTGCTCTTTCCCGGCATGAAACCATACCGCTGATCACTAATCATCACCTCCCTTCTTAACCTAGCTTCCACTACTCTTTCCCATAACTTCAAGCTGTGACTGATCAGTTTTATCCCTCTGTAGTTACTACAGCTCTGCAAATCACACTTACTCTTAAAAATAGATACCAAAACACTTTTTCTCCACTCCTCAGGCATCCTCTGACTTTCCAAGATTTCATTAAACAATCTGGTTAAAACTCCACTGACATTTCTCCTAAGCACCCCCTTGCTTCCACTGGTATGTCATCTGGACCTACAGCCTTTCCATTCTTCATCCTCTTCATAGCTGTCCTTACTTCCTCCTTGCTAATCTGTTTCACTTCCTGATTCCCTATTCCCACATCATCCATCCTTTTCTCTCTCTCTCTATCTCATTCTCTTCATTCATCAGCCCCTCAAAGTACTGAAAGTACCTGTTTAGTATGTAAATATTGTAGGTAATTTATTTAACAAAAGACCTCCACTCTTTTCAGTAGGTGCTGTGGGATCTTTTACATCCATCTGAGCTACCACCAACTCAAGCAGATAAGACTTTGGTTTAATATTTTTTTCGAAATGAGAACACACTCAGAGTGCAGCCCCCTCCTCCTGAGTTGCACAGCAGTCAATCTACCTGTGTGGGAAAAGTGCCCACAGCGTACTGCACCAAAGGCAAGTGAGTTGTGCCACTGAATATCAAATGAATTAAGATTGTGTTCTCCACACTAAATAAGTCAATAAATGTCTTGTGATAAAAAATGCACTTAAAGATTACCATGTTCAGTGCATGTTTTGTTTAAGGGCCGGATTATAAATGGTCATGTTATGCCTGTTTAACTGGGTTACATCGATTAAAATCTCATTCTACTTTTCTGGGTGAGAAATTTTGTCTTTTGGAAAACATTCAAAATAGAAACAGCATTCTGGGCATAAAAATAAATTTACAATGAAGGGAAGAGAAAAAAAGAAAGATTTAAAAGCCAGAGAAACTGACCTGTTTCAAGAGGCATTTGCTGAAAATAATGAAAAATGCAGGTCCTCTACCAGCTCAACAGAGGAGGATATGTCCAATTAGATGGTTCATAGTACAGGTGTTTCTAAGCAGATAAAAATACGTACTCGCACTCACAACTGTGTTTCTGGTGTTAGTGAAAAAAGCAGCAGCAATCTCTGTACCTTCCTTGGAGCCACCCAAAGAAATATTACAAGTACAAGAAAAGGCAGATCCTGTGTGTATGGTAACTGATAAGCCCGAAACAGCAGTTGCTAAAGAGGTCTTATCTTCTTCACAACCACCTAACAGTTTTCTGGTGATTTCTCATCCTTTGACTGCATATTGCTGCACAAGGATATTTCGGAATTGTACAAACAGGGGCCTATGTTCATCTCTTCCACTGGTGCCATTGTAGGCTTTTGAGGATAAAAGAAAACATAAATGGAACCTTGCTCCTTTTTCTTTCAAAGAAAAGGATGACTTTTACATAGGCCAATCTGAATCCACAACTTACCAAGATTCTGACCACAAGGGTGCATCCTCACAGTCCTGTAGCCTTTCCCCCACCAATGATATCACCTTTGCTGAGGTGCCCAGCTGCATGGGAGAGGATGTCATGAAAGTTAATAGCACCCAGCCACCAGCACCCAAATGATATGAAAAAGTATCTTTAATAGGATACCAGAAGACGGACAGGATCTGTATAGTAATATCTGTGTCCTTCACAGCATAATTTAATACACAACCACTAGACACTCTACCTTTAGTAGAGAGTGAAAACTAATTGACAGTTTACAAGAAATTGTATACCTCCAGTAACTTGTCTGTAAAAGTAATGCACTGTATGGCCCCTGTGATCCCACATATCTGCGTTTCATCATGGGCCACATACAGGAGTCAGTACAGAAACTTACAAAATCAAATGGAAAAGCATGTTACTGCAGCATACAGAATTGATGTCTGTACCCTGCAATAAGCTTATATTGTAGTGGACACTACTTGCAGGTCAGCCATGTCAGCAGTAGTTCTGAGAAAACATGTCTGGTTCACGATTGAGACTTACCCTTAAGATGTGAAATCTCAATTGCTTAATGTCCTAGTTACTTAAGATTTCCTCTTTGATCAGCTGTCTAATTGCAGCATTAATGGTTTGGAGCAAAAGGACAAGATAAGGTAATCTCTTAAGGAAATATGCCATAAGCCATTTCCTCATTGTCAAAGTGTCCTACAAATTAAAGACCATTTTAAAGGAAAACATGTCTGTCCAGTAACCTTTAGATGAGAGAGAGAAAAAAGAAAAACATCCTCTTCTATCTGAAGATTGGAAGGGATGGGAAGTGAAATAATATCAGGAAAGATCTTCAGATTAATTGCATTCTGCATTTCCCTTTTCACTTCCCATCTCTCCTACCAGTAGGACATATTTTCCCGTTTTCACCTACTTGTATGGAAATTATTTACTCTAGATAACTGAGTCTTGCAAGTAACTCAATCTTATATGGTAGAATTTCTAGAAAAAAAACATTCACATCAGATTGCATTGACTTTGTTATGGATGAATCATTTACTGTTCAAGAAAGGGCGTTTTTTGGGAAGGCAGTGTTTCTATTTACGTCTTAGTCCCAGAAAGGGCTACTCTCTTAAGACTAGTACTTTACTTATCAGATAATTCTATCTTTATTTTTTTTAATGTATAGTAATTAGATCAAATAAATGTAAAAAAGTCAGGTGCACTTCTTTGTTTTAAACTGGTGCTGCTGTATAGCTGAAAGAGATGCAATACAAAGAGAGTAGTAGAAGGACAGCAAAGGCAAAAGTTGGAAGGATGTGTCAGAAGTGATCAAGAGGGGAATCGAGGGTTTTTTAGGGATGTGGAAGAAAGAAGGGACATGCTTCACTAGGCTGAGCAGAGATGAGAAAATGATCAGTGAAGACTAAAAAAAAGTAAAATACTTAAATGAAAACATTTCTTCAGTCCTTTCAGAGGATTGTAAAGGGCAGAATGAGGAGGAATGGAGATATATTAATGTAAAGATGGAGGAGGTGTTGAGGGAACTAGCTGCACTTAAGAAAAATAATCACAAGATCCAGGTTGCTGTGACCAAATTACAGTACTTTGTATTTTCATACATTGAACCTGAGCTTCCAACTTTCTGCCTACTTGGTCAGTTTTGCTAGGTAATTCCTTAGATAATCCTTTAACCTCTAACTGCTGCCCTTATATTCATGTACTAAGGAAAGTGTCTATTCTTTTCTCTCTTCCTTCAGGTATGTGCAAGACGGAAAAGGAGAAAATTAACAGACCTAAAACTGGCCATTGCTACATGTTCCTTATTAACAACCCTTTGTTTCTTACTGTTTGTCCATGCCACACTTTCAGTTCCTCAGTGTTGGTTGTACCCCAACCCTTTCAGGCTTCTTTGTAGGAGAGTCAAAGTCTGTGCTGAAGTCCATGTAGATATGTTTACCAGTGCTCCCCTGCCATATTCTTCTGTATTCCATTCTCAAAACTGATTCAGGTTTGACTGCTAACCCCTTCTGGTCATGTCCCCATGTTAATTGCTGTCTGAAGATGGTTGCTATCTAAGAATATTGCCCACAAGAGTCTCTTCATGATGTACCTGGCCAGTGATATTTAGCTAATAGGCCTGTAGTTATTTGGACTTTTGCACAGCGACCCCCCAAACAAGGGTGCCACACTTGCTGTCTTCCAGTCCATAGCACTAGCCTATGAAATTTTGACTACCAGTACCCTAATCAGATTTATGAAGACTCTGGCCAGTAGCCAGTTAGGTCTTTGTGCTTTATCCTGCTGTAAGGCTTCCATTTTTCTTTTTATTCTGATGTCTTCATCCTACTTTGTATTGCCTCTCTCCCAGCATGGTGTCCAACCTCTCCTTCCCGTCCTTTCCTTCAGGAATGATGAAAGAAAGTACTCTTTCAGTATGTCTGCTTTTTCCTATCTTCTACAACCACCCTCTCATCTTTGCTGAGCCCTGGCAAGTTTGGCCTATTCCTTTCTTCATCCTTTTTGCCAGCTTTCTTTCATCTTGCCCATTTTGCTACTCTGGCCCCCTTTGTTTGCCTTCTACCAGTCTTCTTCCTTATTTTGAGTCCTTCACCTCACTATCCCCTCCTTTTCATCCCTTGTAGGTCCTGCTTTTGCCATAATTGGTAGCTTCACATTTCTGTAAAGCCACTTTATCCTGTCTTTTTGTCTTTTCCTTGCACACTTGTTCATAGCTCTGGGTACTCCGTCCCTAACCCCTGCATATAGCTTGTTTTATTCCCCAGGTTTGTCATCCCAACTCATTTTTGAGATTCTTCCACAGCTCAGCCTTCCACTGTCTTTAAAATCCTTCAACTTGGTTCTTCCTTTATATTCTTACTCATTTCCCTTGTGTCTAAGTTACACAGTGACATGATTGCAGCCTTTGCCTGGGCATCATGTCCTCCTCTGCCTTAGCTAGAACAACATTCTGAATTTTGTCTATCCTTTCTGATATATAGCCCTTTATCAAAAGCCAAAACCCCTCATGTCCTAAGATGTTCTTCATTTTTCACTGTTGCAGTCTTTACATTTGGGTTATCTGCTTGTAGTAGCCCTCAGTCGGCCTGATTAACAAAGTCTTGGATCCTGCGTTGGATGCTTTCCCTTCTTCCATGACATCAGGTCATCAGGGGTATAAAACATGAAGCTGATGCCATTACATCAGTCTTTCTTGCCATACGAAGCCCGAATCAGTTTGCAAGTACCAGTTGGCTGACTCCTGGAATTTTTGTTTTCAAGTTTCAGAACCGAAGTCTTCAACTAAAGCTAAGTACCCCATTGGGGAAACTTTTTCTTGCTCCTTACCAATGTCAGTAAAAGTTAATAATTGCATTACTTGTGGAAAACAAATACCTCACAAAAATTTTCATTCGTACTGTATTCCTTGCATGGGCCCTGACCACGACATACCTTGCTTTCGGTATTGTGCTTTATTTAATCAGCACACTATCCGTCGGTATATTTTCACCTCTAAATATTTTGGTTCTGTTTAATTATCCAGAAATGTCGTTGGTTAGCCATCCAACTACCGGGATTCCGAAAAAACGCAAAGATAAAGACAGAGACAGGCCGCCTAGGTCCAAAGCTGCCAGCGACGCTTCTCCTAAGCCAGTCGCCAGTTATCCTGTACTCAGTGAGGTGCTTTCACAGCCCCTGATACCCGCTACTTCTGATTCACAGGCCTCTGCTGAGACTCATTCGGAGTCCGGTATGCCACGAGATGCTTCAACTGTGGAACCTGCGGATGTCTCTACCTTGGATGGGTCCGGAGCCGCTGTGCAGGCACCGGCTTCTGAAGGTGTATTCAGGCATATGGACTTGCATATTAAACCGACTCCTCCTCCTTCATTTAGCCTAAATCTTGAACCATGCCTAAGAAGCCTCTGTGCCTAAAAAACAATATTTTATGTAGGAGGGCCAGTTTGAAGGAGACTGGAGACTGTAAAGTGGTGGCCGGAGAAAGTGTAGTTAGGCAGCATAGGATGGTGGTTTATAGGATGACTGTGATCAAGAAGAGGAGGAGGAGTGTGAGGGCAGCACCAAGGATCAAATGGTGGAAATTGAAAAAGGGTAACTGTGAGGTGGAGTTCAGGGATGAGTTAAGACAAGCACTGGATGGCAGTGAAGAGTTATCAAATAGCTGGGTAACTACAGCAGAGCTAGTAAGGGAGACTGCTAGAAAGGTGCTTGGTATCACATCGGGACAGAGGAAGGACGACAAGGAGACATGGTGGTGGAATGAGGAAGTACAGAAGAGTATACAGGCAAAGAGGTTGGCAAAGAAGAAGTGGGATCATCAGAGAGATGAAGAAAGTAGACAGGAGTATAAGGAGATGAGGTGCATGGCAAAGAGAGAGGTGGTGAAGGTTAAGGATAAGGCATATGAAGAGTTGTATGAAAGGTTGGATACTAAGGAGGGAGAAAAGGACCTGTGCCGATTGGCTAGACAGAGGGACCGAGCTAGGAAAGATGTGCAGCAGGTAAAGGTGATAAAGGATAATGAGGGAAACATACAAGCGAGGAGTGTGTGTTGAGGAGATGGAAAGAGTACTTTGAGGGGTTGCTGAATGAAGAGAATGAGAGGGAGAGAAGGTTGGATGATATAGGGATAGTGAATTATGAAGTACAATGGATTAGCAAGGAGGAAGTAAGGATAGCTATGAAGAGGATGAAGAATGGAAAGGTTGTTGGTCCAGATGACATACCTGTGGAAGCATGGAGGTGTTTAAGTGAAATGGCAGTGGAGTTTTTAACCAGATTGCTTAATGAAATCTTGGAAAGTGAGAGGATGCCTGAGAAATGGAGAAAAAGTGTTTTGGTACCGATTTTTAAGAATAAGGGTGATGTGCAGAGCTGTAGTAACTACAGAGGGATTAAATTGATCAGTCACAGCATGAAGTTATGGGAAAGAGTAGTGGAAGCTAGGTTAAGAAGGGACGTGATGATTAGTGAACAGCAGTATAGTTTCATGCCAGGAAAGAGCACTACAGATGCGACGTTTGCTCTGAAAGTATTGATGGAGAAGTACAGAGAATGTCAGAAGGAGTTGCTTTGTGTTTTTGTAGACTTGGAGAAATCATATGACAGGGTGCTTAGAGAGGAGATGTGGTATTGTATGAGGAAGTCAGGAGTGTCAGAGAAGTATGTAAGAGTGGTACATGATATGTACGAGGGTAGTGTGACAGCGGTGAGATCTGCGGTGGGAGTGACGGATGCGTTTAAGGTGGAGGTGGGGTTACATCAAGGATCAGCTCTGAGCCCTTTCTTATTTGCAATGATGATGGACAGGTTGACAGACGAGATCAGACAGGAGTCCCCATGGACTATGATGTTTGCAGATGACATTGTGATCTGTAGTGGGAGTAGGGAACAGGCGGAGGAGACCCTGGAGAGATGGAGATATGCTCTAGAGAGAAGAGGAATGAAGGTCAGCAGGACTAAGACAGAATATATGTGTGTGAATGAGAGGGAGGATAGAGGAATGGTGAGGATGCAAGGAGTAGATGTGGTGAAGGTGGATGAGTTTAAATACTTGGGGTCAATAGTTCAGGGTAACGGTGAGTGTGGAAGAGAGGTGAAGAAGAGAGTACAGGCAGGATGGAGTGGGTGTAGAAGTGTCAGGAGTGATTTGTGACAGACGAGTACCTGCAAGAATGAAAGGGAAGGTCTACAAGAGGGTAGTGAGACCAGCTATGTTATATGGGTTGGAGACAGTGGCATTGCCAAAAAGGCAGGAGTCAGAGCTTGACGTGGCAGAGTTAAGCATGTTAAGATTTGCACTGGGTGTGACGAGAATGGACAGGATTAAGAATAAGTATATTAGAGGATCAGCCCAGGTTGGAAGGTTTGGAGACAAAGCCAGAGAGGCAAGATTACGTTGGTTTGGACATGTGCTGAGAAGGGATGCGGAGTATATTGGGAAAAAGATGCTAAGGATGAAGCTACCAGGTAACAGGAAAAGAGGAAGGCCTAAAATAAGGTTTATTGATGTGGTGAGAGAGGACATGCAGGTGGTTGGTGTGACAGAGCAAGATGCAGAGGACAGGAAGAAATGGAAACAGGTGATCCGCTGTGGCGACCCCTAACGGGAACAGCCGAAAGAAGATGATGATGACTTATGAGGATTCTGATGCAGAGGACTCTATTCCCTCTGCTTCCCCTCCAGAGGATTTTTCTTTTGATGAAGCCTTACATACTCGAAGGGAGCATTTCCACTGAGAAAGCCAGTATTTTTCTGATTCAAAAAAGAGGCTTAGGGATTTATTACTCCTGCCTCAGCATAAGCCTTTAGCTATACCTCCTGTACTAGACATTGTTGATGATGCCTTTTCGGAATCTAGTTTGGCCCCTGATTCTTTGCCTCCTGCTTCCAGAAAACCTGACAGATATTACAGGGTTCCTGATTCACACAAGTTTCTTTATAAAAATCCTATTGCGGATCCAGAGACTATTTCACAGGGACCCAAGAGCATTAAAGCTTCTGCTAAAAATACTAACCCGTCTGATAATGACTCCAAGGCGCTGGATAGATGGGGTAAGAAGGTTTACACTTCTGTAACTTTGGCCATTAGGGCTTTAAACTGCCAGTTTCATATGTTAAAGTATCAACAACATATTATTGGGTTGCTTTAACAGAAAATTATTTTGATTCCTGACTGTGTTGAAAATAGAGAATTACAGGATTTTAATGCATTCTGCGGAACAGGTTGGTAAGCATACTTTGCAATGTGGATTTGGTTCATTAGAGGCCTCTTGCAGGGCTGCTGTTACAGGGTCTGTGCTCAGAAGGTATACTTTGCTTAAGGAGCAATCTTTGCCTGATCATGATAAAGCTAAACTGTTGGGCGCTTCCTTAAATAAGGACTGCCTGTTTGGCAACAGAGCTGAGGAAGTTCTTAAAAAGATGGAAGATAAAGCTAAATCTAGGCAGACTGTTAAAGATTTCTTGCAAGTTTAGCCTCCTAGATTTAGTAGGCATTGGCCCTCTAAGATTTGGTCATTTCCAGCCCCTTCCAGGTCTTCTCAAGCCAACCCCAGACACAGCAGAAACCCCAGATTTCAGTCCCAGGGGACACACAAGACTAAGCATTGGGGGATTTCCGCATCCAAATCTGGTAGTAGTAAGACCCCCCCCCCCCATGAAAAACTTTCTCAATGACTTGCTTTTAAAACTTCCAAGCACTTCCCAACTGAATGGTCTGCAGGCCAAAAACTGGAAACTCATTACCCAGGACAAATGGGTTTTAAATATAGTGTCCCAAGGATACAGATTTCACTTCCACGTTACCAACACCAAGCGGGTGGCCAGATCTACCCCCAAATCAGTGGGCAGAGGCCCAAAATCAAGTTCTCTCTCTCTTAAGCATGGGGGCTATTCAGTTGGTCAGAAATCACTCAGAAGTCACCAAAAGACATTAAAATTTAATAAGAAGCTTTCGGGTTATCCACCCTTCATCAGCACATAAAAGTATCAAATTCATCACATTTAAATAGAGGTATAATTACATCAATTAGTTTTGGAGTTATACACAAATTTATACGTATATACATATATATATATATATATATATATATATATATATATATTTATATATATATATATATATATATATATATATATATACACATACACACACACACAGACATATATGCACTTATCAATATGCTCAAATACTGTATTACTTATCACTAGTTACTACTAAACATATAAAAATATAAAATCAACAATAACGTTGAAAATTTGTAATATTAAAATATTAAGAATCAATAATGTCAGTATAACATTTCATCATATAATTTCTCTCTGCCTTTTTATCAATACAGGCTTCAAACTAACAGTACTGTTCAAGCCTGGTGGTGTATCAGCTTGTAACTTTATTATCCATTCATATTCCCTTAATTCTAAAATATTATTTAAATCACCCCCTCTTAACCCTATATTCAACACATTTATACACCTAAACTTAATTGTATGTGTCTGAAACTCCATAATGTGTCTATATAAACCATTTGTCTGTACTTTCCTTTTTATTTCTGACCTGTGTTCTATTATACGGTCCTTTAACTTCCTCATCGTCTTTCCTACGTAAAATGCCACACATTGTGTACATGTCGCTAGATATACTAATTTTGTCGTATTACAATTTGCTTTACAATGAAAATTAAACCTTTCCTTAGTAACAGGGTGTTGAAAACATTCAGTTAACTCAAGAATATCTACGCAGCATGTGCAATTGTGGCATTTATATGTTCCCATTCTACTTTGTAACATCACCTCCTCATTCTTAAAATCTTTATATAACACAGCATCTGTTTAAGTGTCTGATGGTTTCTATATGCAAATCTGGGTTTCAGACCTATCAAATCTTTTACCTCTGGCAATGCCATTAATATTATCCAATTCTTTTCTACAATTTTACATACTTCCTTCGTATTTCCGTTATAGGTAGTTGCATATCTCACAATACTACTATTTTTACTTATTCTTTGTAAGGCCATTTCATTTGTTGACTCTAAACCAGTACAGTCGAAAGTGGGTCTATATCTATCTTTCCTTCCTAAAAACACCTCATTGTATGTACTATTTATACTTTGTATTGGATAACCATTCTTTATAAATTCTTCCTTCATTTTATTAGCTTGCTCTATAAAATTACTGTCTTCTGTATTTAATCTGCTAACTCTTATTAGCTGTGATTTAAGAATTCCCTTGAATGTATGTGGGGCATGCATACTACTCCTTTTTAAGTATCTAGCCGCATGTACTTCTTTCTTTATAGACCATAGTTTCTACCTTGTCTTGTTTCTTATACAAATTTACATCTAGAAACACTATATTCTGGGGTGAAAAATTCATCTTAAATTTCAAAAAATTGGTAGTATTGTTTAACTATGCAACATAACTTTCCAATTCTGCAAATGTTCCTGTCCAAACAAACAAAACAGTCATCCACAAACCTACAATAACATTTCACATTGTTATTAAGCTTATTAATATCACTTAACACATGCTGTTTTTCCCAGTGATATAAAACCAAATTCGCAAAAGTGTTCGCCACAGATGTACCCATGGCTACACCTGTTATTTGCTGATATTGAGTATTATCAAATATAAACATATTTTTAGTCAACACTAATTCAAGGAGCAGACAAATATTTTCAATTTCACGTGGTTGCAAATCTGATTCTATAAGTAGCAAACTCCTTATTGCTTCCACCCCATAATCTATGGGAATGACAGTAAATAATGACACTATATCAAGCGTTACAAATAAATAACTACAGTTGGTCTCTTTTTCATACCACATATTAAGCTTTTGCAAAAAAATGTGTTGTGTCCTTTATAATGCTAGTACACTTAAACAAATATTTAGATAGCACTTTCTGCAAGTATTTTGATATAGGTTCGGTTATCCAGCCTTTGCCTGAGACTATAGGCCTCAATGGCGGATCTTCCAGGGATTTGTGGATCTTAGGTATGCCATATATTTGTGGTATTTTAGGGCAAGGTACTGTAAAATAGTTAAGTAATTCCATAGAAATATCTTGAGTCAATTGCATATCATACACTGTCATATTTACTTGTGATATATGATTTTTTATTTCCATAAATGTTACTCTTTTAAATGTTGTTGTATCTGCCAAGAAGTCCTTAAACTTATTCATATAATCTATCTTGTCCATCACTATAGTCGCCCCACCCTTATCTGCTTGTTTAATAATTATTCCATCATTACTTTTTAATTGCTGTAAAGCTTTAAATTCTTTATATGACAAGTTATAGTAATTATTCATGTTCTTTTTTGCATACAGATCCCTCAATTCCATTTCTACTATATTCGTAAAGGCCAGTATAACTGGACACAATTGTGGCATGAAAGTACTCAACCTCTTACAACTGTAATTGCTATCATTAGAGTGTTTAAAAATCAACTTCAACATCAAGTTCCTCGCAAATAGTTTTACATCCGTTATTGCATTCACCACATTGTCTCTAGCAAACGGAATAAATTTTAAACCATTTTCTAACAAACTGTAATGTTCTTTTGTTAAGTGTTCTTTTGACAAGTTAACAGTTCCTCTTTGTATCCATATCATTCTATTTATCGACGAGCTGTCTTGCTGGGCATTTTCAGGCTGTCGTTCTTCCTCTTTGCTCCTAGCATTGGCTGTTGGAATTGTCTTTGTACTAAGCACTTCTCTGGTATCAGCTTGTGTTGTAGTACTACCTTTTCCGGTTGCTTCAGACGGAAAGGTAAAAAAGATGAAATTTCAGTTTGCTTTCTTCTTTCTTTTAAATCCGATTTTGGTGTGGCTTGTATCAATTCATTGCCTACTGAAGTAGCAACTACCTCACTTGCTGAGAAATCATTCACAGCTACACTCGTTTCTTCATTTGCTTCTCTCAAGTGGTTCTGTTCACATTGGCCATCCAGAGTGGAAGCGAGGCCCGACATGCGTGCATCCTGATTGGGTCGGCACCTCTACTGGTGTTCGCGGCAACTCAAATTCATATAGTTGATCCAGAGGTTTAGGATTAGCTTTTATTTTAATTGCACCCATGATATCATTTTTATTTTGATTATTCACTCTTTTATGCTCAACTCTCGGCCATGAGAAGATATGGCCACTCCTAAAATCCGCTAAATCACGTTGCAGTTTATGTTTCTTTTTGGCTTCCAGTCTACTATCTAGCATTTGTACTCGGTCAATAAAAGCTTGATACTGCTCATTATGACGGTCAGACACTAACATAATTGATATTTCTTTCTCATAGTTTTCTATTTCATCCATCAAATTCTTTTCCACACTTTCAAAGAACTTATTCATTAATGGCTGGCTTGATCATGTGACTTTAATTATACCTCTATTTAAATGTGATGAATTTGATACTTTTATGTGCTGATGAAGGGTGGATAACCCGAAAGCTTCTTATTAAATTTTAATGTCTTTTGGTGACTTCTGAGTAATTTCTGAAGAACTCTGTGATTTGTCAACAGTTTGTCCTTTTGTACTTTGTAAAAGTTTGTTTTGGAGCCACTATGAGCGTTCAAGGAGGAGAACAAGCCAGCTGTTATTAGAACCTGAAATTCATTTACCTACAAGATGAGTACAACTATTAAAAGACTTTTACTCAAATCTAGTAATCCGTTGTTGCAGTCAAATGCTATGACAACTCAGGATGCAGTCACTGATCAAAATTTGGGTGAATTTAACAAATTACTAAATGTATTAGAAAAGAAGGTTCAAAACTACAAGCAATTACAGTGGCAGAGGTTAAGCTTTTTAGCTTACCTGGAATTAGGCGTTATACCACGTGGACTTCGCATTTTAAAAATGCCATCTTATGGTAACACTTATGAAGAACTGTTGGTACAATGGCAGCAGCTTAACTTGGAGTTAAGCGCCAATTACATGAAATTAATGAATAAGTTCTTTGAAAGTGTGGAAAAGAATTTGATGGATGAAATAGAAAACTATGAGAAAGAAATATCAATTACGTTAGTGTCTGACCATCATAATGAGCAGTATCAAGCTTTTATTGACCGAGTACAAATGCTAGATAGTAGACTGGAAGCCAAAAAGAAACATAAACTGCAACGTGATTTAGCAGATTTTAGGAGTGGCCATATCTTCTCATGGCCGAGAGTTGAGCATAAAAGAGTGAATAATCAAAATAAAAATGATATCGTGGGTGCAATTAAAATAAAAGCTAATCCTAAACCTCTGGATCAACTAGATGAATTTGAGTTGCCGCGAACACCAGTAGAGGTGCCGACCAATCAGGATGCACGCATGTCGGGCCTCGCTTCCACTCTGGATGGCCAACGTGAACAGAACCACTTGAGAGAAGCAAATGAAGAAACTAGTGTAGATGTGAGTGATTTCTCAGCAAGTGAGGTAGTTGCTACTTCAGTAGGCAATGAATTGATACAAGCCACACCAAAATCGGATTTAAAAGAAAGAAGAAAGCAAACTGAAGTTTCATCTTTTTTACCTTTCCGTCTGAAGCAACCGGAAAAGGTAGTACTACAACACAAGCTGATACCAGAGAAGTGCTTAGTACAAAGACAATTCCAACAGCCAACGCTAGGAGCGAAGAGGAAGAACGACAGCCCGAAAATGCCCAGCAAGACAGCTCGTCGATAAATAGAATGATATGGATACAAAGTGGTACTGTTAACTTGTCAAAAGAACACTTAACAAAAGAACATTACAGTTTGTTAGAAAATGGTTTAAAATTTATTCCGTTTGCTAGAGACAATGTGGTGAATGCAATAACAGATGTAAAACTATTTGCGAGGAACTTGATGTTGAAGTTGATTTTTAAACACTCTAATGACAGCAATTACAGTTGTAAGAGGTTGAGTACTTTCATGCCACAATTGTGTCCAGTTATACTGGCCTTTACGAATGTAGTAGAAATGGAATTGAGGGATCTGTATTCAAAAAAGAACATGAATAATTATTATAACTTGTCATATAAAGAATTTAAAGCTTTACAGCAATTAAAAAGTAATGATGGAATAATTATTAAACAAGCAGATAAGGGTGGGGCGACTATAGTGATGGACAAGATAGATTATATGAATAAGTTTAAGGACTTCTTGGCAGATACAACAACATTTAAAAGAGTAACATTTATGGAAATAAAAAATCATATATCACAAGTAAATATGACTGTGTATGATATTCAATTGACTCAAGATATTTCTATGGAATTACTTAACTATTTTACAGTACCTTGCCCTAAAATACCACAAATTTATGGCATACCTAAGATCCATAAATCCCTGGAAGATCCGCCATTGAGGCCTATAGTCTCAGGCAAAGGCTGGATAACCGAACCTATATCAAAATACTTGCAGAAAGTGCTATCTAAATATTTGTTTAAGTGTACTAGCATTATAAAGGACACAACACATTTTTTGCAAAAGCTTAATATGTGGTATGAAAAAGAGACCAACTGTAGTTATTTATTTGTAACGCTTGATATAGTGTCATTATTTACTGTCATTCCCATAGATTATGGGGTGGAAGCAATAAGGAGTTTGTTACTTATAGAATCAGCTTTGCAACCACGTGAAATTGAAAATATTTGTCTGCTCCTTGAATTAGTGTTGACTAAAATTATGTTTATATTTGATAATACTCCATATCAGCAAATAACAGGTGTAGCCATGGGTACATCTGTGGCGAACACTTTTGCGAATTTGGTTTTATATCACTGGGAAAAACAGTATGTGTTAAGTGATATTAATAAGCTTAATAACAATGTGAAATGTTATTGTAGGTTTGTGGATGACTGTTTTTTTTGTTTGGACAGGAACATTTGCAGAATTGGAAAGTTATGTTGCATATTTAAACAATACTACCAATTTTTTGAAATTTAAGATGAATTTTTCACCCCAGAATATAGTGTTTCTAGATGTAAATTTGTATAAGAAACAAGACAAGGTAGAAACTATGGTCTATAAGAAAGAAGTACATGCGGCTAGATACTTAAAAAGGAGTAGTATGCATGCCCCGCATACATTCAAGGGAATTCTTAAATCACAGCTAATAAGAGTTAGCAGATTAAGTACAGAAGACAGTAATTTTATAGATCAAGCTAATAAAATGAAGGAAGAATTTATAAAGAATGGTTATCCAATACAAAGTATAAATAGTACATACAATGAGGTGTTTTTAGGAAGGAAAGATAGATATAGACCCACTTTTGTCTACTGGTTTAGAGTCAACAAATGAAATGGCCTTACAAAGAATAAGTAAAAATAATAGTATTGTGAGATATGCAGCTACCTATAATGGGAATACGAAGGAAGTATGTAAAATTGTAGAAAAGAATTGGATAATATTAATGGCATTGCCAGAGGTAAAAGATTTGATAGGTCTGAAACCCAGATTTGCATATAGAAACCATCAGACACTTAAACAGATGCTGTGTTATAAAGATTTTAAGAATGAGGAGGTGATGTTACAAAGTAGAATGGGAACATATAAATGCCACAATTGCACATGCTGCGTAGATATTCTTGAGTTAACTGAATGCTTTCAACACCCTGTTACTAAGGAAAGGTTTAATTTTCATTGTAAAGCAAATTGTAATACGACAAAATTAGTATATCTAGCGACATGTACACAATGTGTGGCATTTTACGTAGGAAAGACGATGAGGAAGTTAAAGGACCGTATAATAGAACACAGGTCAGAAATAAAAAGAAAAGTACAGACAAATGGTTTATATAGACACATTATGGAGTTTCAGACATATACATTTAAGTTTACGTGTATAAATGTGTTGAATATAGGGTTAAGAGGGGGTGATTTAAATAATATTTTAGAATTAAGGGAATATGAATGGATAATAAAGTTACAAGCTGATACACCACCAGGCTTGAACAGTACTGTTAGTTTGAAGCCTGTATTGATAAAAAGGCAGAGAGAAATTATATGATGAAATGTTATACTGACATTATTGATTCTTAATATTTTAATATTACAAATTTTCAATGTTGTTGATTTTATATTTTTATATGTTTAGTAGTAACTAGTGATAAGTAATACAGTGTTTGAGCATGTTGATAAGTGTGTGTGTATGTATGTATGTATATATATATATATATATATATATATATATATATATATATGTATGCATATACGTATAAATTTGTGTATAACTCAAAAACTAATTGATGTGGATGTATATGTGTAATGTGTATGGCTGGCTTGATCATGTGACTTTAATTATACCTCTATTTAAATGTGATGAATTTGATACTTTTATGTGCTGATGAAGGGTGGATAGCCCGAAAGCTTCTTATTAAATTTTAATGTCTTTTGTTGACTTCTGAGTGATTTCTGAAGAACTCGATTTGTCAACAGTTTGTCCTTTTGGGCTATTCAGTTGGTACCAGAAGAGGAAAAGGGACAAGGTTTCTATTAGAGACTTTTCCTGGTATCCAGAAAAGGCAATACATGGTGTCCTATCCTGGACCTTACTACTCCAAACACCTTTCTGGTGAGTCCAAAATTCAAAATGCTGATTCTTCACCAGCTGTTTCCTATGCTAGGCAAAGATGCATGGTTGGCAACGCTAGACTTAAAAGAAACATATCTGCACATCCCTATCAGGGAGTCTTGCAGAAGATACCTACTCTTCAAAGCAAGGCTACATGCACTATCAGTTCTCTGCACTGCCCTTTGGCTCATCTGCTACGCCCAGGGTATTCACAAAGTGCCTAGCTCCAGTCATTGCATTTTGCAGGCAAAGAAATATTCAAATGTACCCATACTTGGGCGATTGTCTAATTCAGGCAGAAAGCCAGGACATACTTTTGAATCATCTGGCCTTTGTTCAAAGGGTGCTGACTTGTCTGAGGTACACCATAAACGAAAAGAAATCACACCTGGTACCCTGTCAACAAATTCACACCTGGTACCCTGTCAACAAATTATATTCCTGGGAGCAAGCTTGAATACAATTTTCCAGATGGCTTTCCTCACGCCAGAGAAACGGATTCATTTGACAACCTACTTCAAACAAATGGTCACAAAAACCCAGCTTATCTGCAAGGCAAATACTGCAAGCCTTGGAGTGCATGGCCTCATGCATTCTTCTAATTCCATATGCAAGGCTGCATATGAGTAAACTACAATGGTATCTCAAAAGCCTGTGGTGTCAACATTCACAGGATCTAGAAGCAATGATTTCTATCATACGTTGCCTACGCCTAGACTTCCTTTGGTGGGCAGAGGCCTGCCACCAAAACAGGGGACTACCATTCACACTACCCCCTGCCGCCCAAACCTTAACAGACGCATCAGGCTATGCATGGGGGGCTCACCTGGCAGGGAAGTGCATTCAGGGCAAATGGAACCCAAGTCAAATGCACCTGCACATAAATCAAAAGGAAATGTTAGCAGTACAGAATGCTCTGACAGCATTCAAGGACCACATTCTTCCAGGACAACTAATGGTAAAAACGGACAGACACCACTGTCATGTGGTACATAAGCAGGGGGGTACACATTCTTACCCCCTCTGCAGACTAGGCATGGCATTGTGGAACACAGCCTTGAGCTACCAAGTGAATCTACAAGCTCAATTCCTACCAGGAAAACTAAATACACCGGCAGACGGACTAAGCAGAAACCTCATGGACCCACATGAGTGGAAACTGGAACCAAGGATTTTCAACATGTTGACAAGCAAGTGTGGGAGGCTCCCCCCAGAACCATCAATTGGACAAGTTGTGCACATGGATTCCCCACAAGCTAGCTTGGAAAGTGGATGTTCTATTCTTCAGCTGGAAAAACCTATCAGTTTATGGCTTTCCTCCTCTGCCTCCGCTCTCCAGGGTACTACTAAAGATCAAACAGGACAAGCCAAGGACGATTTTAATTGCACCAGACTGACCATGCCAACACTGGTACCCCCTCTTGCGCATTGTCACGTTTGGCCCCATGGCACTTGCCTCAGACTCCTTCCCTGTTGTCTCAGCTGGAGAACCAGATTCTGCACCCTCAGCTGCAAGCCCTGAACCTAGCAGCCTGGCTAATTACCTAATCTCTCCTTTACCATCCCTCAGTAAATCAGTGATGGATATCATTTTAGAGGCAAGGAGGCCTAGTACTTGAAAATCTTATGCTGCAGAATGGAAACGATTTTGTGCCTGGACTCAATCTCAAGGGATGAGCGCAGCAGTGCCCAATTTACCTCAGATTTTACAATACTTGACTGAGATACTTCATAAGGGCTTGTCGTTTTCCTCCATCAAAATTCATGCCTCAGCCATTTCAGCTCATTACAGCACAGAGCCTCCCCTCTTCTCTCACCCACTGCTCAAGCAGTTCCTCAGAGGGGCCAAAAATTTAAGGCCACCCAGGAGAGCTCCAACTCCAGCCTGGGACCTTAATTTGTCTTGGAGAAACTCACTCTTCCTCCTTTCGAGCCAGCTGCTACTGCAGATTTAAACTTACTTTCCTGGAAAACAGCTTTCCTTTTAGCAATCACTTCTGTAAGAAGGGTATCTGAATTACAGGCCCTTATGGCAGTGGAGCCTTTCATCATTTTTCATGCGGACAGGGTGTCCCTCAGAACCAATCCCTCCTTCATGCCCATGCTCCACAGCGTTTCTTGGGCATTCCTACCAGGGACATCCTAGAAGCTGCTACCTGGAGTTCTGTACATACTTTCACCAAGCATTATCATTTGCCAATTTTCTCTAAATGCAGAGCTGGCTTTGCCACTGCAGTCTTGCAGGGTTTTATAGCTGGTCCTAATTCTATTTAAATTCCTCCTCCCAACCTTAGCGTTGGGAATCTACCCAAATGTAATGACTGCAACAGTGAAACATGAAGAACATAGTACAGTTGTGTACACTTACCATAAATGTAGATGTTCGAGTGTATTCACTGTTGCAGTCCTGGTTACCCTCCCTCCAGCCCCCTTTCTTCTTTTGGCTATACCTCTGCTCTCCCTTACAATGCTCAAAAAGCTTTTTGATATATTTGCTTTTTTGTTGGAGGTATATCCTTGTAATTATAGATTTAATTGCTCCCCATTAGGGGGGCACCTGTCATCTGAGGCAAGAAAAACTGATGTAATGGCATCGGCTGCATGTTTTATACCCCTGACAACCTGACATCATGGAAGAAGGGACAGCGTCCGACGCAGGACCTAAGACTTTGTTAATCAGGCTGACTGAGGGCTACTGCAAGCAGATAACCCAAATGTAATGACTGCAACAGTGAACTCAACATCTGCATTTATGGTAAGTGTACACAACTTTACTATCTCAGTCAGCTCCTGATCCCTTTCCTCCTGCAGAGTTTGAATCTTCCAATATGTTCCTTTCAGATGCAGATCCTATCTCTTCTTTCTGCCCATCTCCATTATTTGTCCAACATTTAGTCTTTCTCATTCCTAGATTTAGGTTTGTGGGTGTTTTTAGAGGGACCCTGCTGTGCATCAGACCACCAATTCTGCCACCTTTCTTGTACCTTTTGTTCTGTCAATGCATTTGCCTTTTGTTGGAGTAGTGCTCCTCTTCCTTTTTGACATTGTCACATTTCATGCCCTACATTATGCATATCGTTATTTTGCTTCCATTCCTCCTTTCCTTCCTCCCTTCTGTGTTATTCTTTTAAACCCCATGCTTTGTCGCTTTCATATAACCCCCTGTTCTCACTGAACTATGTTTCTGTTACACCAGTAAAATCCACCCACCAGTCCTACATCAGTTCTTGCAGCTCCTCATTGTTCATATGTATGTAACCATAACATTATGGTTACATTCCAAAATAATACTACCTGACCATGTTCCAGGTTGCTACTGTATTTTCTTCTGTTGTATTCTGCATCTCTCTCTTTTTATTTATTTATTTTTTACACTAACTGCTACCCGAGTACTTAATACACACACTGTTGTTCTGCATCTTCGATACTGCCTTTTTATTCCAACTTAGATTAAAGGTTTGGTAGCTAAGACGCCACTTTTAAACCCATCACTAAGTGCTGCTGTCCCTTCTGAGTTGAGATAAGCCTGTCCCTGCCATACAGCTGTTGTTCTGTGTCAGGTTTTCTCTCCTCCATCTGACAGTCCTAAACCTTTATGCTTTCTTTGCTGCTTTCTTTAACCTTCTGTCTACTTCTACAGGTAGCACTCCTTGCAAAGGCTATGTATAACCTATTCTTCCAACATCTTAGTGCAGCTTTCCTGATCTTGCTTGTTACTGTCTGAGCTTTATTCCTGTGGCAGGTCGTTTATGCTTGCATGTACTACACCATGCTTTCAGATGGCCCATTGGTATTCACCTTGGTCACGTTCTCCTCTCACATATTAATAGCCTGAGCCCAGCATCACTGAAATGTCTTTTCCTTTCTTGCTATCCCCCCGATTAAGTTTGTAGTCATCAAAATGTGTCAAACTTGTATTTTTCCTTCACTTCATGACTTGTGCTTGTATCTGTCTGTTGTATAAGCTTTCTCCCCACAATTTCCACAATCCCAGTGTTTCTCTCTGTCTGTGCTACTTATTTCTCTCCCTATGCTGCATCTGATACCTCCCCCTTTCTCTTTTTTTTGTTACAGGATTACATGATTCACAACTCCTCTGTCTCATGTACCCTGTAGTCATCTGTCCCTCTATGGCTACTTTCCTCCTACCCTCTTTGTAGTAGTGCTAGTCCTTTATAGTCACTTGGACTGTATCTCCTCTTCATCAGTTATTGTTTTTTGCATCTGTCCTTCCACTTTGGCTTCCTTCTCCTTATTATCCTTTTTATGGCTCCATCTCTGACTTTCTCCCTTTACTTTGTTCCACTCCACATTTCTTTACTCTGTATGGAACAATTTCTGTGGTGGGCTTATCTTTTCATCCTGTGCAAAGAAATGCCTCTGTGTCTTTCTTCAGTAACTTAGCAGTTGACTGTGCCTTCTCTCTCTGCAAGGTGACTGCAATAAAAAATGCCACTTCACGTAAACATGAAGTAAATTAATGCACTGTTCACAGCTATGACATCAATCTGAGACAGCTTTCTACTGGATTCTTCAAATCATTAGATAACATTGCAGTAGTGTTCATCAGCAAGCTTAGTGACACCAGATCTTTCCAGATTTGCAAACAGCTCTTGATCTGGCACTGGGCCATTTGGTGCAACCTACTGCTTTCAGAAGTACATCTTCGAGGTTTGCAGACTCGTATACAAGACTCCCTTAGTAGGCAAGTAAGTGTGTCATGAATGGAAACGAGATCCGAAGATTTTCAAAACTTTTCATATGTGAAAGATGTAAGATGTATGCCTGATTGTTACAAATTTCCGCAGTCATCTCCAAACTGTTTGCTCCTGGATTCCAAACAAGACTTTTTGGAGATTAGACACACTCTCATTCAAATGGTTTTGAATGCTAATTTATTCATCTGATGTTGTCATCTTCATTCATTCATTAACCTGTGGGGTCTCAGTTTTGACCCTCAGAACCAACCGGCCGCTTTACTAGCTAAAAATTCCAAGCTCGAGCTCCTCCCTCCTGCCCATAATTCCCCACTCCTCCAGATTACCTCAGATCTCGTTTGCTGCTTGTCAAGAGTAACAGTAAGATTCCTGTCCTCCTGAGCTCCTCTGTGGGTTTGGTAGTGTTTTTGTCACCTTGTGAGGAGGAATTATTCCTTTCCATTCCTTATTAGACTTCCTACCCTCTTCTTCTTGTAGTTTAAAAATCTTTTAGAATAACCCTTACTGTATTATTTGTTTTTTTTCCTAACTATAACATTTTTCCTTTCCTCTCTCCCTTCTTCCATTTAAAAAAAAAAAAAGCTCCTTTATCTTTCTCTTTCGCTGGCTTTAGGTTTCAAGAAATGTACTTCCTGTGGGCACAGGATCCCACTGTCTGATACCCACAGGGAGTGCATTTACTGCCTGGGACCTGCTGATCTGGACAGCAGCTGCAGCATCTGTAAAAGTTTTCTACCCAGGGCCCTGTCAGATAGGAGGACTAAGTTTATTTTGAAAGGTTTTCTCCCGCATTCCTGTTTCTCTGCTGTCCCTTCATCATCAGTGGTTGAACCCCCCCTTCCAAGTCATCTAAAGAAGCCTGGGAGAGCAGGCACTCCCCTGCGGGGTCCTCTTCAGAGCTGCTAAAGAAAGCATCGATGTTCTCGGGACCAACCCTGTCAGCACCAACTTCTTCATCTCAGTCTTCTGTTCCTCCACTCCGTGCCTCATCTGCTTCCTCAGGCCTGTGTGGTTTGAATCAGAGATCTCCTCCTCATTGTGCATCTACTTCTAGCTCGGGGCTGACCACCCCCACTTGGAAATCCCTTTCTCTGAGGAAACCTTCCCAGGCCTCCCTTTTCCACATCCTCCAGATCTTCTCGAAACCTCTCTGGGAAAGATGTGGGTAGACTAATGAGGCAATTTCTCAAGGCTCAGATCCAGATGGTGGTTTTGTCCACGCCGTCCCCTTTTGGATCAGAGTGGCTTTCCCCTTTCTGCCCCATGGCTTCTTCTCCAATCCAGGCTTCTGTTTCGTAGTCTTCGGTTCTATTAGTCCTGGGCGCTGAGGTGTTGGAGCCGATAGTGATCTCGTCTTCACCCCCGACCATTTCCCCCGACACTCTGGGCTCTGACTGCTTCGGGGCCAAGTGTGTCTCTGAGCAGTAGCCTCAACATTGGTTCCTGGGGTTTGACTTCGACTCCAAAGTTTTCAGAAATTACGTTTCATCTCAGAGCTTCGGCGTTTGATAGCTCGGCTCCTACTCCCCTTTCAGAGTGGGGGGTTTTGAGAGGCATCCACTCTGGTAGTTTCAGCTCCAAAAGTGATGCTTCCAGGAGCTTGGAGCCCTTCAGCTTTTGAAGTGGTGGAGGGGACCCTCTCCCATTCTAGAAGACCCACAGCTCTCATTTCTTAGGAAACTATCCCTACCCCTTCTGGATTGGTGCCTGAGGCCTCTAGTCTACCACGTGGACAGATAGCTCTGGAAAGTTTCCATGCATTTCTGTCTGTGGAATCCCAGGGTTCGTCTGACACCTCCCTGGAACATCCCAGCGAGGTGGTTTCCCGGAAGAGACTGTGCAAGAGGAGGCACATTGATTCCCCTGAGGCACCTTTTACCAGTGACACCAACTTCAGGAAGGCGAAGGATCCTCAAGATCGCCACCAGAAGAGATCTCCTTTGGAGACATTTTAGAAATTCTCAGTCAAATAGTTGGTTGGTCTGAAAAAATCCTTCTCCAGAGGAGTCAGTGCTGTTGGAGGCTTTTGGTTCTGGCCCATCTACATCCTGAGAGTAACCCCCTTCTTTACCCGCTCATTGAGTTTGTGTCTTCTTAAGCATGGAAGGAACTGGATACAGTCGAGCCCATACTAAAACTCACTGATAAAATCTGAAGTGCTCCCCTGTACAAGAGCTTCTGGATCAGTTGTATCCCTGTAGATGCCATGGTTTTTGCGGCAGCCACCAAAAAGGAGTTAGCTCAAGAATGCTCCTCTGTCCTCCCCCCCCCAGTAGAGAATCATGGGCTTTGGACAGATTTGGCAAGAGTTTTTACACCTCATTATCTGCTTTGAGGGTATTAAACTATTTATCCCATTTTATGAGACTGCAGAGGGACCTGGTCAAGGAACTCTCTAGTTCAGTCCCAGGGTCCATGCCTGCCAAGGAACAGAAGACCTTTTCCTCCAGACTGGCCACCCTTCAATCAGTAACATGTTCATGAGGCTTATATCCCATGCGGCAGAGGGTACCTCAGGAGTGGCTGGTTCAGGCATTGCGGTAAGGCGTCACGCCTGGATGAGGCTGTGCGACTTTGCAGAGCCCTTCAATGCGTCTTTTGTCAGTGTGCCCTTTGGATCGATCTTGTTTAGACCCACGGTATGAGACACACTCTCCCTCAGAGAGAAAGATGGGAAGACCCTGCATGCCATTGGAATCAGTTTTTCTATTCCACAAAGGTCGTTTTCCAGGAACCAACACAGCAGTAAAAAGATGTGGTTTAAGAAATCTCAAGCTTCCTTTCAGAACTCTTTGGGAGACTTTCCCCCCAGAGACAAAGGGAGAAACAACCAGAATGGTGGATGCCACCCACATGGCAGGGGGGGGGCAAAACCAAGGGTCTCAGAAACCCTTCTCAGACAGACCCTTCCAGTTCTCTGAGTGATTGCCTGACTACCTTCCTCTGGAGGCAGTCAGGGGGTGCTTTTCCTTGCACCCCGCAGCCTGGGAAGGCATCACAAATGACCAGTGACTGCTAATGATCGTATCCAGAAGATACTTCATTCCCTTTTAAAAAAAAAAAAAAAAAAAGAATCCAAAGAATTACGTCCACAGTGTTCCACCCAATCGTAGGGGAGGACACAGCTGTAGAAATCACAAAATTGCAGCAAAAGAGTCATCCAGGATGTCCCTCCTGATCAAGTCAAATTGGTTGTCTATTCCAGGTTCTTTTTGGTACCCAAAAACAGGAGGGACCAGAGACCAGTTCTGGACCTAACATCTCTCAACAAATACATAAAGAACATGAAATTCAGGATGGTCACGGTTCAGTCCATCGTACCCCTGTTGAGAATGAATAACTGGATGTGCTGTGTAGACCTGAGGGATGCGTACTATCACATCAAAATCGAAAGGTGCTACAGAGAAGGTACCTTTGTTTCAGGCTGTGAGCCAGTCATTACCAGTTCAGATCACTCCTATTTGGTCTCACTACAGCCCCCTGGATGTTCACCAAATGCTTGACAGTAGTGGCAGTCCATCTCAGGCTGCAAGGGTACCAGATTTTCCATTATCTGAATGACTTTCTTCTAACCGCTCCAACTGGGTATCTATTGTTACAGGCCAAGGATTATCCCCTCAACTTGGCTCCAACTCTTGGAATAACCATCAGCCCGTACAAATCCCGGTTGGAACTGGTTTGAATGATACATTTCATAGGAACACAGCTGGATTCAAGAATTTCTTGTGCTTATCTGACAATGGGCAGAGTATCAAATTTAAGATTTCACATCAAGCAATTCAAGGCCATTCAGAAACCTCCAGCCAGTTTAGTTCTCAGAGTGCTGGTTTCTGTGGTGGCCACGATAACTCTGTTGCCCACAGCACTCTTTCATATGAGAATTCTACAGTGGATTTTAGCAGTCCAGTGATCACTACACAGGACTCCCCTAAGCTTTCCTGTCAAACTTGCTCAGATTTGCAAAGAATCTCTTCTGTGGTGGTGTCATTCTACAGATGTTAGTTGCAGTTGTCCTTTCGTTCTTCCTCCCCCCAAACACCATGTTGACCACGGACACTTCCCAGATTGGGGGGGTGGCATTATCTGGGTCGAACAGTCCAAGGCATGTGGACACCCCAGGAGACCAAATTGCATATAAATGTACTAGAGATGTGAGCAGTTCTTCTAGCATTGCAAGAACTACACAATTTTCTTCCTCTAGGTACTGTTGCTATTCAGACAGAGAATATGTCAGTGGTCTGGTACATCAACAAACAGGTAGGGCCCATATCTTACCCCCTATGTCAAGAAGCTATGAGAGTGTGCCAATGGGTGATCTCTACCAACTGCTTTCTGGTGGCAACTCACATTCCGGGAGAATCCAACATCTTGGAGGACAGGCTCAGGTGAATTTTACTGATGCCTCACGAGTGGTCTCTGAATCAATCCATTTGTGTCATTACCAGCTGATATTGCATATTTGTTATATGTTATCTTGTAAAGCTCTCTGGTTGTCCTACCAACATAAAATGACTGACTGGGCAATACACAGAGCTAAATATAGAACAAACTTAGACAGACTTACTTGCAAATCTCTTATTTTAATCAGCATGTTGTCCACCCTTATTTCTTCTATTCAAGTGTACAAATAAATACAAAAATTACAGTTGACATTTGAACATCCCAGTTTTTTGCACTGGTATTCAATGGTAAGCTTAAGTTTCTCTGAAAAAAAATCTTGAAACTTTTCCTCTTTTCTGTACAAATACAGGCTTGTTGCCAACTGCTTTAGTTATTTCTGAACAACTGCTAATAATCCAATTTCTTCTGATTATTTCCTTAATCTCTAGTGAATCTGTACTGTTTGCTACTTGTATAGCCAAACAATAATCCACATTTTTGTTGTTCACATTCTCATTGACTTCATTTTTCCTAATACTGCATACTACTTTGAATTTTCTACTATCTCCACTGGATAATCTCTGTGGATAAATCTGTTGCATATGCCCTCACTTTCTTTCAGAAAGTCCCCATCCTTTTTAGTGAGCGTGTTTACTCCCATTAACTGCCCCTTCAGTATATTTTGCTTACTTCTGGTGGGATGCATACTAGAGTAATCTAAGAAAAAAATGTTTTGCATTTCTTTTTTGTATATCTTAATTAATTTACTATTTTCTTTCAGTGTCATTGCAGCTAAATAATTTGTACTGATGTCACTGTGTTTTATGGTACATTCTAAAAAAGAACTTAAACTGTTGATGTGCTTATGAAACTTATCAAGCGCATCAGTGCTCCCTCTCAACACCAAAAACACATCATCAGTAAAGTGTTTATACAAGAGAATATTGTTCAAATGCATGCTGTTGAAAATGTGTCCATTTCCCACTCATGCATAAAAATATTTGCATAACATGGTGCCGTGGCAGCGCCATGGCCACTCCGTTTGTTTGGCAGTACATGTTGCTGTTAACTCAAAGTAGTTATAAATGAGGATTATGTCTGCATCGTCCATAGTTAATTCTGTAGTATTAGTGGAAAAAAGCTTGGAGTTAACCATTTCCCCTCTAAATGTGTTCATACCCTCCTCATTGGGAATAACATAAAGATTTAATGCAACTACACCTTGCTTTCATTCTCTGTCCTTACTACCTTCCATACCAACTCCTCTCTATCCCTCTGTAAAGACTCCTCCTTTTATTCCTCCATACAGAATTTTTGTCTTAGTATGGAAACTTAGAACTAAAGTAACCTATTCTCAGTAACAACTCTGTTTGCCAAGTCAAAATCTGATTCCTATTACTTTTCACTCAGTGATGCTGCTAATCTAATTTTATGTAAAATGTTTTTTCTAAAAATGTCATGTACTGTACTGTAAATACATCATGTCTTTAAATACGTTTTTCTACTGTACTACATTTACTGAACTGTAGCTTTATGATGATGTGGAGCTTTTCTCCCTGCGCCTCCACTGAAAAAGAGCTCTTGCTCAGTCAGACTTCCCCGTCAACAAATGTCAAGTAATTAAATAAATATCCAATGTTACTAAAAATTATTTTCGAATAACTTCTAGATTTTCTATTTTTGTTAAAAAATCAAATCAAGCTCTGATAAATGAGCTGCCCTTTACCACCACTTTTTCCAAATGCTTATCAGCAAAAATCGCTAAACCTTCAGATTTGCTGTTACTGCTTGCCACTATTGGCCTCAGAGGTGGATTATCTAAGTCTTTGTGCATCTTTGGTAATTCAAAGATTTTGCTAACTTTGAGGCGAACTACTCTCAAACTTCCTGATGTCTTCAGTAATCCGTCCATAACTATACCATTCTTCAGTAAACATATCTATCAGTGGAAAAGCTTTTTTACTTCACTAAATGATAATGGTTTGTAATGTTTGACATCAGACTAATTCAAGCCTTTTCTTGTCATGCATACAAGGGTTAAAGCACTAAACTGTTTTAATCACATGGCTAGGTACTATATAAATGCTTGGCGATGCTAAATGTATTCAAGTCTGAAAAGTCTGAAGGTTAGAGACGAAAGCGCTAACTGGATACTTGTTGTTTTATTGTTTTTATTTTGTGACTGTTAAATAAGTTCTGGGTTTTACTATCCAGCTTTTTGTTTTTTCATCTTTTGTATAACAGCTTCACCTTTCAGTGAACTATGTTTTAGAAATGGGGTCAAGTCTAGCTGCAGTCTTTTTTGCGTCACCTCTCAACAACAAATGCAACAGGTATTTTGCTTTGATCCCTCCGCAGGCATAGTCACCCATTGATGCTCAAGTCCATGTCTGGCCTCCCAGTCTACTCGATGCTTTTTTCCCCACTACACTTAATTTCCAAATTCTTACAGAAGGCTCTCAGGTTGAAGAGAAGGGTAATCCTCATTGGTCCCTTCTGACCTCGACAAACCTGGTTCTCCTTTCTTTTGTCTTATCTGATCTGCCCATCAGTGATGGTGGACCCAAAAAAGGCTCTACTTTCTCACCCACTAGGGCACCCTCACCTAGACATTTAGGGACTGAAACTAACCACATAGTTTCTCCAATTCCACTGATGGCTGGATACACCAGGCTATCCTCGCCCGTTCAGAAAATATTGATCTCCTCCCATAAATCCTCAATTAGAAAAATTTATAAGAGCAAATGGAAAATATTCTGTATATGGGTGCAACAGAAACAAATAGATCCTTTCACAGCCCCTGTCTCAGTAGTTTTAGATTTTTTTGTCTTTTCTTTTCAATTTTATTTATTTATTTATTTATTTAACATTTGTTGACCGGGAATGTCCGACTAGGTTCCACAGAGCCTGTTTTCAGTGGAGGCCCGGGGAGAAACACTCCAGATGCATGTCTTTGGAATGTGGGAGGAAACCGGAGTACCCAGAGGAAACCCACGCGAACACAGGGAGAACATGCAAACTCCACACAGAAGGCACCCCAGCTGAGAATCGAACCGGAGAACCTCTTGCTGTGAGGCGACAACGTTAACCGCTGCACCACTGTGCCACCCAAATAATGGAGCTAGTTACTCCACCGTTAAAGTACAGCTAGCAAATATCTCCAATTTCCATTTTGGTCAAGATTCTTCCTCACTGGCTTCATCCAAACTCTGTAAAGCCTTTTTTAGGAGTACCTTTCTGCTTCATTCCCCTGTAAAAGAGGTTCCATATCAGAAGAGTGAATGCTGAAAATAGCGAACACTCTTCTGTCGAACTGTAAAGTTCAAAAGCTGAGAATGTCAGTCCTGGAACAGCAATTTTTTTTTCCAAGGGAAAAAAAATCGCTGAGCCGTTCTTGGGATTTCGCTGTTTTCTCCAGTGTGGTACGATTTCGGAGTTGGTATATTTAAGTTGAGGGGGGGGTACAGCCCCCCCACTTTATTTTATTTGTGTGTGTGTGTGTATATGTGTATATATATATATATATATATATATTTTTTTTTTTTTTTTTTTTTTTTTTTTTTTTTTTTTTTTGACACTGAGAAAAAATTAGTTGATCCATGACTTCAACATTTTTGGCTTTCGAACTTTATAGTTCGACAGAATAGTGTTCGCTGTTCTGATATAGACACGTAAAAGATCCTACTTATACTTGGGACTTGGATATAATTTTACAAGCTTTAGTTCATCCCCCTTTCGAACCAGCAGCTACAGTAGATTTAAAATTTCTTTCTTGGAAGACATTCATGGTATGGATGTGAAAATTTTTGTGTCAGATGAAAGGATTCATTATAGGCCATTTATTAAGAAGACAGCTGCAAATAACTTCTTGTCGGCTGAAAGTATGCGTCCACCGCATCTTTTAACTTCACTTCCATATGGGAAATATAAGCGCATTTTTAATAATACAAAAACTATTCAATAGGGAGTACACAATGGCATGTTTGGACAAAGCTGAAGACAGAATTTTGGGCACAAGTGGTGTGAGCGATGCAGGTAGTAGAAGAACATTTGTAGGAAAACTCTAAAAGGATGAGGAGGGGGATAGGCTGTTTTTTGTTTCTAAATTTTCTCCCCTAACAGTGATGCTTAAGAAACTAGTGGAAAGGTTTTGGCCTATTGTTAGTGAGGATGTGATAATATTGGGCATTTGTTTCCAAACAGAGTGATTTTTCTCCTACAGCAGATTCCTTAACTTAAAGGAGTTGTTGAATTTAAGGAGACCTCTTATGTGAGGTGGTTGGAGGGGAAGCTCTGCATGTGGTAGATGTAAGGTGTGCAGTAGGCTGAAAAATCTTAATGGTAACATGATAAATAATGTTAAATATACAGTGAGATATCATTTTACCTTTAGGTCATGTGGGGTGGTATATATTCTTGGTTGCGGTTGTAGGCCAACCAGATGGTATGTAGGACAGACTAGGAGGATGGTTAAAAATAGACTATTGGAACATCTAGGAGATACCAGAAATTGTAGGCTAGAGAGCCCCCGTTGCTTACCACTTCCACATGGCCCATGGGGGTTCTGGAGTTAGTTTATTTGTTTGTATCATAGCAAAACCTTTTCACACACAAGGGGAAGATTTTTTGAACAAACTTAATAAATTGGAAGTCAAATTTATTATTAATTTCAGTACACTTCATGCTAGGGGTTTGAATCAGGAGCTTAATATGCATTAAAATTATCAATATTTATTCTTGATCTTGTATACGTAGTTTGTAGGATGTTATTTTTGTAGATTTGCTTTTCATAAGTTCATTTCAGGTTGTAGATTTTTCTAATGTACTTATTATATATGACATATAGGTGTTGGATTTCCAATTATTTATTATAGATGTATATATAGCTGCTAGATTTCTAATATTGTACCTGCATTCCTATTTATATTCTGTATGTATCCTTCATTGAATTGTTGCATTGTCAATTTAAATTGTTCCTACAGAACGAATGAAATTGGTTAGTTAGGTCATTAACTCACAATTAAGTGGTTTTGTAGACTTATTTAAAGTGGGTTACATTGGTGTTGAATTTTATTCCCATTTGAAGGCATATTGGTACTAGGAAGCACCAATAAACTTTCCATTGTGGTTCAACAGGAGTTCATATTGAGTGTGTCCTGGCTTTACTTCTCTATCCAGTTTCGTATAATTTATTGGTTTTTGTGTGGTATCGTTTTTTCAATTTAAGGCATTCATGGTAATTATTACTTCAGCAAAAAGTGTTTCTGAACTTCAGGCTCTTTTCTGCAAATTTCCTTACTTGATATTTCACAAACAACTTCAGGCTCTTTTCTGCAAATTTCCTTACTTGATATTTCACAAACAGAGAGTAACCCTTCGTATCGATCCATCCGTTTTGCCCAAAGTCACTAGGGAAGATATCAGTCAGTCTATTAATCTTTCTATTAATCTTTCTGTTTTCTTCCCTAATTTTTAGAGTAAGGGAGACTACGCTCATTTGTTTGATGTACATAGGCAAGTACATTTTTGTTTGGATAGAAAAAAGTCTTTCAGAAAGTCTGAGCAGTTGTTTGCATCCTTTTCAGATGTTAAAAAAAAAGGTAAAGCCATTAATAAGACTGCCTTAGCTAGATGGTTGTAAGACTGCATTTCCTTTGTTTATTCCTCTAAGAACATTCCAGTGCCTGGTCAGGTTAAGGCTCATTCCATAAGGTCTATGGAAACTTCCCAAGTCTTTTGGTTGAGGGTATCTACTGAGGACTTTTGTGCAGCAGCTACTTGGTCAAACCCTCATACTTTTATTGCACATTATAAGTTGAACATCATCTCCAGGAGTAGCAGTGCCTTTGACTCTTCTGTAGTCCGGAATATCCTTCCATAAAGGCCACCCTAAGTTATTGTAGCCGGGGACTGTGTCCCACAAATTAATGAATGAAGATGACAACATCAGATAAAGAAGCTATGTTCTTACCAAAATGTTTCATTTGTGTTTTCTATCTTCATTAATCCCCACTTCCCCCAATCAAAGACTTGAAGAAATCTGATGGCTGATGGATATCTTCATAGGAACCACAGTTCCTTATTGAGTTCCTGACGTTCTAATTTTTTTATCCTGTGCTGGCTATGTTGGCCTATTTGTTAACCATGGATAGCTGTTATTGCAAACTCGATCTGAGGTAATCTGGAGGAGTAGTGAATTATGGGTAGGAAGGAGGAGCCTAAGCTTTGAATCTTTAGCTAGTGAAGTGGCTGGTTGGTTCCAAGGGTTGGAACTGAGAACCCCGTAGGTTAATGAAGAATGAAGACAGACAACACAAATTAAACGTTATTGTAAAAACATAACTTCTTTTTTACCTCTGTTCCACCTCCATTTTAGAAAGTATTTTTCAGATTAAAGCAGAACAGAACCACACTTAATTCACATAGCTTCTTTGCCAAGGCAACTGCAGTTTTTTCTCTTTTGATGAAACTAAGCACTCTTCCTCCAAGGCTATTACATCTGCACAGATCAATGCAAACTCAGCATCATGGGAAAGTACTGAATCTCAATTCAAAATGAATCCGTGATTTTCGCTGGTGGGAGTGAGTGTCAGTAGATGGTTCCCTGATTGCACTTGTAAAAATTTGTTTTTAAAGTTAATTTCGCTGTTTGGAAGAGAAAGTTTTGACTTTGTGAAGTTCATGAATAAGAAAGTTGGCCCCCCTGACTAAGACTAGTAGACAAACAAGATTTCAGAAAAACAGCAGATTTCTCTTAGATTAGATATAGCTGCTAAATGAACAGGAGGACCAAGATTAGGCTTCTGGAAAATATTGACAAAACTGGCTTGGACTGTACTAAAGTTATACCGTGGAAGGAGTTTATAGTTGGATTTAAACATATTAAGAAGAGACTGAATAGTTTAATTGCACAATTGAACAAGTGGGTTGTAGAAATATGGAAGCAGTAAACTCGCAGACTGTCGCCATTAAGCTGTTGCAGTCTTGATATGAAGTTCTCGATGGCCACCATGTCATTTTGAAGTCAAGAGTTGGAACTTTTAATGAAAGGAAAGTACTCCTCTCAAGAGAGGGCAGTCCCAAGAAATGAAAATTTGTACTTCTGGAATTCCTGAAAACCTCTAAGAATGTGATTGCATCACATATGTGTTTAAACTAAATCGGCAGGATGGACTGATGTATATATCGTATACATGAAAATTGAATGGGAACATTCAGTGTTTATACTTGGCAGGAATGTTGCTGATAAGTCCAAGCGTATTTTAGTAAGATTTGAGTCATTCATGATAAAAGGTCAGTTTGACTTTGTTGTAACACCCAAGTAAAGCATGTCAGTTTGGGGACAAGAGGGTGTTTTTTTGAGAGTGGCTCCAGTTTGCAGATGCAAAGAAAATGGTCTCAGTTCTTATTGTCTAAATCACTGAAGATTTATCTCTTGTTTGCAGCATTTTTAGTGGTCATGCTGTGAATACATATGACTTGAAACTAGGTGTAATGCTTAAAACCCCTCCAGTATCTATAACCTTGTTAAAACCTGGTGTGCATTCCCCTTGTCACATGTAGTCTTAAAAGCATGTTTCTTTCTCTGATCTTGTATGGATACTGTAGTGGGCTTAAACTGAATGCTAAAAATGTAGTAGTAGTTTTTATTTTTCTTCAAAAAAGAAGTTACCCAAAATATGTAGCATTGATAGCACATCCTTACAAAATGAAAAGGTAGTCATGGGCCTGGACACTTAGGTCAGTAGTTCCCTCTCCTTTGATCATCACATGGAAGTTGTTGGCATGAAATCCGTGTAATTAACACAACTAGTAGCCAACAAAATATATATATATATATATATATATATATATATATATATATATATATATATATATATATATATATATATATGTAGAGCCAAAGTTGTTGCTGACCCCAGTGTTCAGCAGTTAACAGACCCATTATAAAATGCATTGCACCATTCAGTATGCATTTCATATGACATTGCAACATACATAAAAATTCCAAAGGTTCCTAATGGAAAGATGTTTGGCTTTAAGAACAGTTATCAAGAGAGACTGAAAGCTTTGTCCCTGTACTCTCTTATAAAATCAAAAGACTGATACGTGCATCACAAACCGCACCATTACAAACCTAATGCTCTTTGACCTCCTCTTCTATCTCAGTAATACAAACACCTCAGTTAACACTAGAACTGAGACTTGAACCTGCATCCTCAGGCAAACAGAAAACAATACTGAGATAGATTCATCACCATGCACGTCCCCCTTATCTGGAATAAACATCCTCTGCAGGTTCAACTGTGTGGTTGTATGTCTTCCTTCAAATGAAAACTGGACAGATGGATCAGTGATCTTAATTGTATCCTGGGACTAACTGACCTTGTTTCTTTGATAAAGGAAGTAAAACCTGTGGATGGGTATTAGCAAGGTGTACATGGTTAGTAGACCAAAATATCAATGAAACACTTCTACATAAGGTGTATGTATATATATATATATATATATATATATATATATATAAATCTCTCTCTCTCACTGTCTATATATATATATATATATATATATATATATATTGGATATAAAAAAGTTTACACACCCCTGTTAAAATGCCAGGTTTTTGTGATATAAAAAAAATGACACCACAGTAAATCATTTCAAAACTTTTCCCACCTTTAACGTACCCTGTAACCTGTACCATTCAATTGAAAAACAAACAAATCTGTTGGGGAAAAAATATAAAAAATAAAAAAAGTACAATATGCTGGTTGCGTAAGTGTGCACACCCTTAAACTAATACTTTGTTGAAGCACATTTTTGATTTATTGCAAAAGTGCTGCAAGTCTGTTAGATTGCGGAGGC
>NC_056745.1:482576284-482621284 GCF_019279795.1 Protopterus annectens
GCCCTTTTTGTAGCATGTCAGCATCGTTGGGGGACTCAATGATTGCACCCAGTTTGCAGTCATCTGTGAACCTGGCAAGCCACAGGCCATCTGTTTTCACCTGGACTTATTGATCCCAAACAATAGGTGGCCCAGCACAGGTCATTGTGGTACACTACTGGTAACTGGTGTGCTGTTAGAGGTGGAATCCCCAACTTTGACTGAATGTGTTCTCTCGGTAAGCCAGGTTGGTTACCCATCTAGTGACATATAAGTTAATTCCCAGCTGGGTGAGTTTGTCAATGTGTCAAAAGCTTTGGCTATGTCAAGATGGGCAGTATGTACTGTTTTGCCTCCATCTAGGGCTTTGGTGACATTCTCGAAGTCCACCAAGTTTAATAAGCATGATCTATGCTTAATGAAGCCAAATTGGGTCAGGTCAAGCGTTTGAAGGTCACCTATGTCTGTTGATAAGATCCATGATGATTCTATCTGTGGTCTTACAGATAAGGCTGATGGGTCTGTAGTTCCAAGGGTCGGTTGATGAACCCCCTTTGTCCAAGGGAATTACTGTTGCTGTTTCTCACTCTGCTGGGACAAAGCCAATTTTAGACTGTGGTTGAAGAGAGTGCCAATTGGTTCCACTAGGTCCTGCTTCAGACCATTTAGTAGGCAGCCTGGGATGTTATCCGGTCCCATAGAGGCTGTGTTTTTGGCCATGGAGAGTACAGTTATGACCTACTCTGTGGAGATACTAGATAAGAGGACTGGTGACAGGTATGCTTTGGGGTATGTCTAGTGGGAACAGGGAGTGAAGTTTGTGCCAAATCTGTCTGCTAGCAGGTTGGTAATGTCCTCAGTGTTAGTGTGAGTGGTTTTATCCACTACAAGTTTGGCACAAAGCTGGGCCTTCCCTTTTAGATTTCTGATCTAGCTAAAGAATGCCTTGTGATTAGCCTTAGTTAGGGATGCTAGTGTAGCTTCGTAATTGGTTTTAGGGGGACTTCGCAAGATATCTGATTTGCTTGCTCAAGCTGTGGAGGGTGTCCTTCCTCTGCTGAGTCAGCTCCCTCTTGTTCTTCGACATTAGTTTCTTCCTCTTATTGTATAACCTATTTTTTTTTTTTGTGAGACTCTTGTTTTAATCCGTTCAGGTACAGCCGAGTCTATACGTTTGTATAGGTGTTTATACAGGTAATTTGTGTACACTTCTGTATAGAAGTCATTGTTGACAATGGTTCCAGGGAGTTTGAAACTGTTTATGCCATCGCTTGGAAGGCTGTAGTTTACTTTGGAGAAAATTTTCATCCATTTTGTTCTTGAGGGTGGGTCAGGTATGATCATTACTTTGAATGAGACATTAGACCTCACCAGGGAGGGCAACACACAGGGGGTAGTGCAGAGACCCCTTATGTTGGTGAGTAGCAAGTCTAAGACACTCAGCCCCCTTGTGGGGGTGCAGACTATTTTTTTCCAGAGCATTTGTCTTAACAAAATCCAGGAACCTTTGGGTGAGCGTATTTATGCTCATATGCAACTCCCAGTCGATGGAAGGATAGTTGAAATCGCCCATGACACAGGTGTTTGACTGTATAGTGACTGACTCAAGAAGGTCCAGGTAGCGGTGTGGTTGTCATAATTCATGGTGGGGGACCTGTAGCAAATGACACAGAAGGGGGATTTACCTACAGTTAGTTGGACTTGGAGTAGCTCTAGGGAGTCGTATTGTTTGACCAGTCTTGAGGCGTATTTGTCTTTAATGAAAATGGATACACCTCTGCCATTGGTTCTTTCATGCTCGTTTTGATGTCTGAACATGTGGAAGGCATTGTAGCCTTGCATGGCCGGGGTGCTGTATGCGGCCTTAAGCCGTATCTGCATGACTGAACAGAGATCGGCATCTTCCAAAGTAAGGAGTGCTTTCAGAGAGTGCAGTTTCAAATTTAGACTCCTAGTATTAAGCAGTAGAACCTTGAGTTTATCTCTACTGGATTTGTTTACATCAGGAATTTTATTACAACTTTGCCTAAAAAAGGAACTATGGAGGAGGCAAGTAGCCTTGCAGTAACCAAAAGCCATGAGGTGACCAGTGAAGACCATGTCTGGCAAAGTAGTGTGGTCTGTCGACCATATCTTCCCAGGCTGGCAGATACTGGATCCCCCCGGATTGACACCAGAAGCTAAGCCGATTATTGAAGTCGATCATTTTTTGTTTATATTGAGACATCATCCTGAGTGAAGGTAGAATGCTGCTTAGGGCTAGGGACATACCTACCTGGGACACATAATCTAAGAGCTCAGTCATATGTCTCTTCATATAGTCCTGTGAGGTACATCTCAAGTCATTCACTCAAGCATAGACTATGACAGAGTCATAATGGTACTTGTTGCTGAGAGACTTGAGTGTGTGTGTGATCTGATGGATCATGGCACCTGACAGGCAGCTGACTGTGACCTTCTCCTCATCCAGCCTAGTGAGGGGGTTATCAGGTTCTTATTCCTTTTGACATCAGACAGCATGTCTTTGGAACCTCCTCCTTCCATTGAGTGAGGGAATTCCCCACCTTGGCAAATTTTAAAAGGTCCCTGAAAACCTATCTCTTCATAGGAGATTACTAGGCTATCTACCCGGGGTTCATTTTAAGCCTAGCGCCAGCGTATGCTGTACCATTATTTTCTACAGTTTTATGTATCACTTTCTAGTAATGTTCTGTTCATGTTTTAATTGTTTTATTTATTGCAGTGATGCTTGTTTATATGCACCTTAGTATACTTAAACTGTCCTTGTTACCAGGTTTAAGCATGGTCACTAATCTCCACCAGTCTGATTATTAACCTTGCCTGCAGCTGAACAGTTCACAGATCCTAATGACTGCCATTTTTCTAGTGGGAAGGAAAACTCACCTGGTCTTCTTTCTTATTGGAACTCACCTAGACGTCTTCCTTATTGGGGGATGGTAGACCCCAAGGATTAAGGGCACCACATAAACCAGCATTGATGGTGGTCCTTTCTTTGGTCAGGTAAGAAGCAGGCTGCAGTGTGGTACTTGAGCAGGCATGTTGTTTTGTAGTCATACCAGTACTGAGAAACAGTTGTGGTCTTCCAGTGGGCTTTATAATGGGGCATCACTGTGACAGCTGTTCATATCCTTTGGGAATTGAATATACTGAGCATGCCAGAACCACATTTCGAGCTCTCTCTGGAAGCTGAGGATAAATGAATCCCATGTGATCATGGTCTTTCAAGAGAGGGATACCCCGAAGATCACACTGCCATACTGCAGAATGTGGTCCTCTCCTTGACTTACTGTAGCAGACCAAAGGAGAATTGATTGTTGATCTATTATACCTTTAGTATAAGGAAAGATTGTGCATCACCTTTCCGCCATTCATTCTAATTCAGTACATTGCAAAATTCTGAAAAGGAAGATTCTTTTCTGGTTACCCTGTAGTAGCTAAGAAAGACCAGGTTTCAGGCTCTTATTTCTTTGGCAGTACAGGAAACCGTTCAAGTCCAGGATTTCCCCCTCACTTGAGATGACACCTGGCTTCAGCTCAGTGCTTTGCTCCTCATTTTGACCCTTTGTATCTCCTAGACTTTGCAGTGGAGTTCTGAAAGGTGACTTAAACCACGAAAAAGCCATATGCTCTTCAGACATGCTTGGGCAGTGAGGTATCTTGTGCTTTCTCTTTTGATTAGTTTGCAGGTAGTCCCAGCTTCTGAGACATTTGTATGTCTTGAGTCTAAGTTATTCACCATCATAGTACATGTTGCTCCTATCTCAACTCATCCCAATCTTGTGGAGGGTAAAACTGGCCTGACACTGGATAGTTAAGCAGTTCTTGAAATGGATTTGTTATCTTTGCTCTGCAATGAAGAATATTTGATCTCGTTATCACTAGCACTTCATTATTGACAGTCTACCTGTTCTCAGGTCAGTCTGGCTGGTTGGTTGGCTCATTTCCTGGAAGATGCCGCACTTTACGTCCATAACATCTGCTTGCAGAATCTTTGAGTGTTGCCGCTTGTCATTTAAGACTCCATTTCTTTTTTACAAGGATCAGGAGTCTTTGAACTAACAAACTTTGCTTTCAAAACTCTCCTTAAATCAGTGCATTCATCAAACTGTTTTCTTATTTATTTATTTATTTATTTATTTTTATTGTGGAGGAGGTTACAGAATCTAGGAAGGAGGAGGTTACAGAATCTAGGAAGAGAACAGCGAACAGACAACCGTTCTCACCAAGGATGTGCACCATCATTCCAGGTTTTAAGTGAATTTAATGCAGTTTTTTCAGGGAGACACACCACACTTTGATCCATGTGAAGGGCTTGCAGTGGCCAACAAATCCTAAGCAAATTACTAAGCCTTTCCTTATGCCATCAGAAGAGTTGCCCATTGCAGAATGCAGCCATTAAGGTCCACTTAGCCGTAGGGATTACTGCTGCTATTGCTTGTTTTAGAAAACTTGTGCATTTTGCAGGCATTCTTGCCTCAGTGATTCTCACTGTTTATGAGCATTAGTATTTGGCCTGTGATTCCAGAGCTGAGCCTCCTTTAGTTTATCTTTTTTCAGTGTTTGGCCATTTTAGCTATTCTGGTTTGGCTTTCCTCTGTCTCTGACCTCCCAGGAAAGCTTAAATTTTACTTGTTGGGATTCTTCCCAACAGTTACCTGCTATAGAAAGTGTCCGTAATCAGGTGTAACAAATAAGTGCACACCATTTCAGTTTATGTGCAGGGATGCTTCCACTTTTTCCCTTTGTCTGAGTAGCCTCTGTGTTCAGGGATGCTTTATCTTTTTCCCTTTGTCTGAATGGCGTCTCTGTTCAGCTTTTGTGTATACATTTCTATGTAAGTCAGGTAAGTATACAACTTGAAGCATGTTTCAGTGAATACGCTACCATCAAAAACCATCTGAAACAAAGCACCATGATAGAAAGTGCTTAATAGTGAAGACCTTCTGTACTGAAGGCCAGGGCTGCCTTTTCAGTCAAAGATTAAGTTCTATTGTGAAATAGCACAGTTGTTGGGTCTGCTGACTTCCCCATGGTTATGTGATTGTTGACTTAGTATATTTTAATAAGTTTGAAGGGAGGTGGGTGGGGCAAAGATGTTGGGTGACTTTTTTTCTTAATTGGTGGGTTGCTTTTATTTAGAGTTTATATGTATGTATGTATAAGTTATTACTTTGTCAGTAGTGTTTTCATTTGTGTGCATTGTATATACGTATTTATTTATATTTTGTAGATTGTGTGGTCTGTGGTCTTGTGACTTGAAACATAATTTTATTTTCTTGTGTTCTTATTTCTCTATCCTTTTATACTTTGCTTGCTCAGTGCATGACACAGAATCTGAGCACATCTTTCTAAGTCCAGAACATGTTTCCTGTCCGTACACATACACTGGAATGGGAGCAAAAATAAGTTCTGAAGAGGCCTCTTGTAGGTGTTCTGGAATGACAAGTAACTTGTCTGATGTTTACCTTTTTGATTTACACTTAGGGGCTGGCAATCATCGCTATTTCATGGGCTATCTCTTTTTTCTGCTGTGTATGATCTGCTGGATGCTATATGGATGCATCTCATGTAAGTACATTCTTACTTTTTCTCAGCATATTTTTTTTTATCTGACACAACAGTCTGAATATTTTTTTTAACTTAAGCTTGTGATGAAGTTTCATCAGAAATGTTGGGAGCTGACTTGCTAGTGTGCATTCAAGCATTTTCAGTATCCTGCAGTTTGATACAGGCCTGATTAATTTGGATATTTAACAAGAATTCAGCAATCCAGATTTGCTGTACTACAAGAGTGAACAATATTTCCTTCCATGTTATCTGTAATGCAGCATGTAGAGTAGTGGTAACAGAGGGAGACTGATTGTCATTCCTGTCTGTCCATAGTTTGCAACTCCCCCATCTAGATGGTCACCTCTCCATTTGTTTCATGCATTCCTGAAGTCCTCCATTGATTCTCACCCAGCTACCATCTTACACCCTTTTCCAGGAATCAGCCACTGTCTCTGTGAATAAAGGCTTTTTGTATAGCTGTCCTTTAGCTTATTTTCACTCCAGTGCAGTCAGTGTTTTCATTATTAACACCTCCTTCCCATCTAGTCTTCTCTGAGTAGAATTCCAGCCCTTATAATGTCAATGTATAATCTCTTTATTGTCCTTCTTAGTTTGCTTTGTACCCTATTTAAATCTGCTGCGCTGGTTGTATAATAGAATGGTGGAATGACTTGCCCTCAGTTCTGCTGCCCTCAGGATGCACTAAGGCATCCTTTTACATTTAACTGTCATCTTTGATTTGCATTAGTTCCACCTCCCACTATGTATTTCATTCGTAAGTAAAGTGACATTTCCCCAGATTTGGTCTGCTAACTAACAAATCTTTTTTGGTGCTTTGTCCTTTATCTATCTGAGTAGACCTTTTCTGTTTGTCCATCCATTTATAAGTTCTGCATAAGGGTATGGTGCTCTTTCAAATTCTTTGAGCAAGGCAGTCAGTGTCTTAAGAGATTTTTAGCAACACTGAGTGTCTTCAGTAAGAAAGGAGAATAGTATTGCTGGCACTGAATTCATCCTCAAGTCTGTTTGAGTGCCTTCATGTGGTAGATCTTGTTTTCACAAAATCTCACCAAAACAAGATGATTTTTCTGAGCTGTGATACAGAATCGGAATTGCCTAGACATGGTAAAGCCTTGCTGTGTCTAATAATGGTGGCTGCGCTGCCAAAAAAGCAGTTATTAGAAAATGGACATCAAAATCTAAACCAACTGTACTAGAAGCAGTGAATATAGTGACAGAGATAAAACAACTGGAATTGAGATTTTTAGAAAAGGGTAGGAGCAAACTACATAGGGAAAATGGGAATGGTGGGAACAGTACGTACAAGGAAGGAATAATGCTTAAAGGGCAGCAGGACTTAAATGAGCTGTGTAATGTTTGACTGAAAAAAATTGGGTAGATTATAAGTGATGTATAATATTTGCAGCTGGAAGTGTGTCAGCATGGTTTGTGATGTAAAATGGTTGCAACTAGGATTGTGTCGGTGTGGTTTGTTTTCATTTATATAACTGTATGATTGCGTATGTAGTAAGTGATGGTTTAATAAAGATGTTTCTTGTTTTAAAAAAAAGGCAGGAATTGCATAATTTATGTAACGTTGCTTATGTTGTATGATATATAGGAGTATATGTAAAGTAAAATGTTTGTTATGTTAATTATAGTGTGATTATTTTTATATGAATGTAAATTTGCCTATGTCACAAGTGATAATTCAATAAAGGTGTTAGGGGAAAAAAATTTCATCAAGATGACCCTGATGTATAGACTGTATTTCATGTAGCATATTTCATAGACAGAAGCAGGTTAAAAAAATAAAAGAGACAGTTTGATACACAAGTACCAGGATGAAAAGTGCCCAGTCCTGTTGGGTGCACTGCTGCAGGACTGGTAAAATGACAGTGTATAATGCTCATAACATGGAGATGCCCCTACAATGGGGTTAGGCCAGGCTCAGTGGTAGGATATAGTCCCCTGTTGTAGAAGGAAGTAGTAGTCCACAACAACTGACAGGTCAAAAAAGAACCATAAGAATGATAGTGAACTATTGAGGATAAGGAAGAAATGATGTATCATTACTATAATGCAAGAAGCCCAGAATTTCCAGATGGAAGATATTCAAAAAGATTGAGAGAAGCTAGAGGGAAGAAAAATACTTGGACAAGAAAAACTGTCAAAAGCCTCAAATGCAGGTTTGTGTTCATTAATACAACAGATCCATGAAAAACAGCGCATAGACAAAGAATCTTTGGGCTGCTCAAAAATGAAGTGACAGAAGAAGTTAGAAAATATAAAGAACAAAACCCAGGGATTTTTCAAAGATATGAAAAAGAAACATGGTGCAATATTTATGCAAAGAAGAAAGCCAAACTAATCAATACAGAAAAGGCAACTCCAAAGATATTTGAAGGGAAGTACAGGCAGAGGAATCCAGATACAGAACATTTCACAGTACAAAAAATAAGATCACAAAGTGGGAACATAGAACAGAAGATTAGTAAAGAAATTGTTAAATAAATAGAAGCTGAAGTTATACCTGCAAAGTTACGGATTTAGTCTAGAAAGTCTAACTAAGGTCTCAGCATGGTGGAACAATGAGTCCTCAAATTAAGGAGAAATTGTTGGAGCAGGAGACATCTGAAGAAGAAATAGACATGGGAAAGGAAAATAAATTTAATATGGTGCAATATTTATGTAAAGGAGAAAGGAAGCCTAATCAGTATAAAAAAAGCAGCACCAAAGATGATTTTTTATTTATTGACATTTGATTATATTTGAAGAGAAATACAGCCAAAGATATCCAGATCTGGAAAATTTTGCAGTACAAAAAATAAGAAAACAAAGGTGGAAAGTTGACAAGAGTATTAGTAATGGGAGAAATTTAAGAAGCAGAAACTGAACTTATGGACTACCTGCAAAGTGAAGGATGTAGTGTATAAAATCCAACTCTGATAATGTTACAGCATGATGGTATAATGAGTCCCCAAATTAAGGAGAAGCAGGTGGAATGGGAAGCATCTGATCACTTGCTACATGAAGATGATTTAGTGCCTTCAGTAGGAATCCAGTACAAAAGTTCAGTTGGAGTTGCACATCAGGGGAAGGAGCAGGAAACAATGGCAACTCTGCAGTCAGTGTTGTGGAATGATAGGCCAATGTGTTCCTATAAGAAAGAGCAACAGATGACACAGGATGCACCTGAAGAGACTATGTCACAGGAAGGTGCTCTGGAACTTTCTGTAGAATGCCAGCAGGAAACTGAGAACAAACAATGTGCCCTCAGTTTAGAAGAAAGTGATCTCAGGGAAACGTTGCTTGATTTCATAAAATATGGATAGACATATTAAGATCAATGAAAGAAACAGGTTACAGAAAGTAGATAAGACCCAAAATATTAAATGTCACAAATGAGCACAGTAATCAAGATTGTTAACGGAAATTCATGCGATATAACAGAAGTAATTAGGAATATTACTGTGCAGCTAAATTAATAACAGTCTTACTACAAAAATGCAGAGCAGTAAGGGAAATGACGAGAAGAAACGCTATCCTGGAAGCATCAAACAGAGAAAACTGCAAAGCAGTTAAGACGAGAAGTGTCACTGTTAGAAGAGGAAACAGATCAAAAATACATGGAAGGATAGACGAGGGAACAGATCAAAAATACATGGAAGGATAGACATGATAAAAGCAACAAGCAGTATGAGAATAGACCAGGGTGTATGGTACACTATTGGAAATCAAAAACTCCAATGTTGTCACATACAGAAAAACTTTATGCAGATAAACATAAGTAAAAAAAATAAATAAATGACCAAAAAAATTTATTGAGAGGTGGGAAGCAAAGCGAATGTTACAGAAACACCACCAGAAAAGAAGACACATTTTGGAGAACTATTGATGAAGACCCTGTGGAACATAAAGATGCTGACTGGATAAAAGAAGCAAAAGAAACAGAAGTTCAAATGTACATGATATGAAATGGGATGAAGTAATGGCTAGAGAAATTGAAACAAAATTAAAAACTCCTAACTGGAAAATCCCAGACCCAGATGCTGTACCTAACTTCTGGCTAAAAGTATTAACATCCTTACACAATTTTTTGGCCTTGACTAGGAATTACTTATATGCTCATCCCAAACAGATACCAACATGGTTAACAACAGGAAAACTATACTACTCCTTAAGAGTGAGCCTGCAGGTCACCCTAAAAACTATAGACCGGTAATTTGCCTTCCGATGATGTACAAACTATATACTGGGCTTGATGCCGATAGAGTTTATAGTCATTTAGAAGAAAACTCAATCATGGCAGTAGAACAAAAGGGTAACAAAAGAAAGACATGTAGAACAAAGAATCTTTTGTTGCGAAGTAAAGTCAAAATGGAGAATTGTAAAAATGGGAAGAATTTAAGTATGGCATGGATAAATTACAAAAAGCCATTTGAGAGCATCCCACATTTCATGGATAAAGGAATGCATACAGGTATACAAAATACAGCCTACATTAAAAAAAAATAATGTATCCTACTTTGATCAATTACAATACAGTGACCATGAAACAGTGGCAAACCACTTTACAATTAATTCATGACAAAAGGCAAATTATTATCCCAGGGATAAAAGTTCAAAGAGGGATTGTTACTGCTGTTGTTTTATATTGCCCTTAACCCAAAAATCATCCAACTGTAAACACATCTCATTTTCTTTCTGTGGATGACTTAAAACGATATAGCTTATCAGATGAGGAGTTGAAAGCACAACTGCGAGTGGTTGAAACTTTCTCAGGTGATATAAGAATGACATTTGGTCTTGATAAATGTGCAAAAGCAGCATTTAAAGCAGGAAAATTGGAGTACCAAGAAAATATCAATCTGGGACAGGAATGTGATATAAACCTACTGGCCAATTCTCACCATGGTTTCAGGCCACTTCATAGTACCACAACTGCCCTACTTTCCTTTACTAATGCTATTAACCTAATCCGGAATTCTAATTTGCTCTCCTCAGCCCTCTTTCTAGACCTGTCAAAGGCTTTTGATATGGTCAACCATCAATTACTAATCCACTCTCTAAAAGGCATATCCCTGGACAGACATGCTATTCAATGGTTTACATCCTATCTGCGTGGAAGAAAACAAGCAGTTCTGTGCAGGACAGACTGTCTGCACGTTACCTCTCCCCCTTGGAGTCCCTCAGGGCTCCATCTTAGGTCCCCTGCTTTTTTCCATTTTCATTTATAAACCTTCATGCCATCCCAGAAGCCACCTGCATCCAATATGCCGATGACTCCACTCGTATCTGTTCAGCCTACACCCCATCCAACCTCCAAAACGTAACCCAAACTACATTTAATACAATTAAAACCTGGTTAGCTAATAAATGCTTGCTCTTAAACCCTAACAAAACTAAATTACCACTTTTCACCCCTACCAGTCGATCATTTACTCACTCTTTCTCCATATCTTCCAACAATGGTACCTGTATTCTCTCAGACATCAGCACTAAGCTGTTGGGTATTATAGTTGACAACAGTCTCAAATTTGATTTGCATGTAAATAAAACCATCAGGGCTGTTAACCAAAAGCTTGGCTCACTATACAGAAATTAACCTTTTCTAACCCCACTAGCCCGTATCACCATAGCCCGCTCTCATCTATTTTCTAGCCTGCTATATGCTTCCCTTATACTCTCTAACTTGAATAAGACAGAAATTAAAAAACTCACCTGTAGTTATAACCATATAGCTGGATTTGCTACCAACTCTACATACAGGACCCACCATTGTCAAAACCTTGAGCTTCAAGGGTGGTTAGAGTTCCCTAACCTACTTCAGTTCAACCAGCTCATAGTTGCGCACAAAATTCTCACACACCCAGAAAAAACTCCTGCCCTTAGAAACGTTATAAAACCCTACTGTCACCCAAGGCCACTCTGCTCATCTAACAAACTAATAGTCCAAACACTAAGAGCTAGTAATTGGGCTGGAGACTCACTATTTACCAGCTTTGTTGGCAAAACCTGGAACTTACTCCCAGCCAACCTTACACTTGAACCCTCTCTCAATCTCTTTAAAAAAGGCCTTAAACAATATTTAAAAAAAACACTGGCTCTGCCCCTGCACTAATCCAGATTAATCTCCATAGATACCCTGCCAGTTTTATTCTCTTAACTAATGCTCTCTTTGCCAATAGCTGTAGGATACTACTTAATATTTAACTATGTAGAAAAATGCTATATTGCAAACTGTATATTCATTAGCACTGTTTTAAGTATGTACTGTTTTTCTAGTCATATAATTTATGAAAAACTGTTAAATTCTTATGTTTTACCTATGTGAAGATAATTCCTACACTGTCTTAGTTAACAGACTCTTGAATAATGTATCACCACTGTAGTTGCTATTCTTTCATACTCTGCTATGCTTATTACTGTTTTTGCTTGTATCTGTGATTTGGAGCTTTTCTCCCTGGGCCTCCCCTGAAAATGGCCATGTATCCAGTCGGACTATCTCGGTTAACAAATGTAAAATACAATAAAATAAAGGAATTTGAGAAGGAAGGAGTGTATAACTATTTGGGAATTGAACCCAAAAACTGAAATCACACAGGCTGGAATCCACAAGTAAAATCCAAGAGTTTTATTCCAAATAACACAATTGGTAAGCGCTTTCGTCTGGTGAACGTCACTAAACTTCTTCAGGCAAGTTAAGCAAATCCAAGCATTTTTATATCACACCCTACCAAAATCAATTAATACCAATTAATACCGATCAATGAAATTATTGAAAATACCTAAACTAATAAAGTATATGTAATACATGTTATAAAAAATATATATGTATGTGCTCTGGGATGAACATTTATATCTGATCCAAGCTTACATAACATAAAAATATAAGCATAAAAATTTGAAAATATAAAAATGTGAAAATATGAAAGTACATATGAAATTACCTGCTCCAGCTACTAAGTTGTAAGACCTAATCCAGGAACAGAGGAAAAATCTCACCTGTCATAAACTTTTAATTTTAACTTACTAGAAATGGACACTACATTTAACCCTGGTGGAGAGTAAGCATTAAGAAGTACTTGCCACCAGGTTTCTTTCGCTTCAAGAAACAACTTCCAGGGTCTCCCTCTATCCCCACATTTCACCTGCTGTAGCACCACAAATTTAAATAAGTGGTCAGGGAAAATTTTTACGTGTCTATATAAGGGATTTTTTTCATCACATTGGCGTATTTCAAACCCATGCTCATAGATCCATTGTGCCAATATACTTTGCGTTTTGCCTGTATAAAAGGCTGGACACTTTGTGCACATAGCAGCATACACAACTGCATGGGTATAACAACTGAATTTTCCTTTTAGATTAATCCTCTTATCACGTATAATAATACTTGATGTTGGTAGAATAAAATTACATTGACACATTCCACAGGGTTTCATTTTTTCCTTCTATACCCCTACTTATTGGTTGTTTCAAAAGACCTTTAATATTTCTACCCTTCCTGAAAACAAACTTAGGATGCCTACCAAAAGTATCAGCCATAGTTGGTTTGCTCAACAAAATACGCCAGTTCTTGTTTATAATATCCTGTACAATATAACTTTCACTGGAAAAAGTAGATACAAATGGACACTGGGAACATCCCGGGAATGTATACTGTTGTCTGTTTCTTCTTTACCATAGGACACTGGATCAGTATTTTCCCCTACATTACTATACTCAACCAAAGACCTAACACTTCAAGTTGTACGGGCAGAGGATGTCCCCCTCCCCAAACTGTTCAAAATAGGCATATAAAAGCCATTTTGACATTTTCCAATAGCCTCCTGTTTAATATTATATACAAGACTATGTCCTCTGTCCAAAAACATCTGACCCATAGTGTCACATTCTTTTAAGAAAGCCTCATAGTTAGAAACCATGCGGGCTGCTCGTACTAATTGGCCCTTCACTATACCTCATTTAACGTGCATAGGATGACTACTTGTAAAATGGTGTTCGAGTGGGTGGGCTTCCTATAAAAGTAGATTTCAACTGCCCATTATCCGATTTTTGTATCATTACATCCAAATAGGGTATTTTATCCATACTACCAGTATATGTAAATTTAAGAAAATTGGAACTTTGATTTATATAATCAATAAACTGTGTAATACCCTCTGAAGGACCCCTCCATGCTACAAACAAATTCAGATACCGAAGATACAGGAAAATGTTGGTAAAATATAAGGAAGGAAACAAGAAACATCTTTTCCACCATGCCATCACTATATTTGCAAATAGTGGACCAAACGCAGACCCCATGGCAACGCCAAATAGCTGTTTGAAATAATGTCCTTCATAATAAATATAATTATTTTTCAACACAATATCCATTAATTTTGTTTGTGTATATATATTAATGCTGTCTTGTTCCATGCCCAATTCCTCAAATAAAAAGTCTGAGAACCATTCCAATCCGATGTCATGTGGAATGTAACTAAATAACTCTCTAACATCTATGGTCAAAAATATAATACTTTCCCCCGAAGACATTAGATCATTACACTTGTCTAAAAAGTGCCAAGAATCAAGGCAAATATGGGGAATTTTCAAAACCTTATCTTTAAGTTGGTTGTCCAAGTATTTTGCAATATAGCTGGTCTTGGACCATCCTGAATCCACTATAGGATGTAAAGGTGAATTAGATAGATCCTTATGGATCTTAGGTACCCTGAAAATTACTGGTGTTTTGGGGGATTCATTTGTCATATAATTGTATTCGTCAGTATTACTCTGAACTTGTGTTAACATATCAAATAAGTCACAGTCTATCTTCTGATATGCAATATTCACTTAATTGAGGGAGGCTTCACAATAGGTGTCACTGTACAAAAGTTTGAACATACTTTGCACATACACATCCCTCTGCATGCAAAATGCTGTACTGCAAACTGTATATTCCATAGCGCTGTTTTAAGTATGTGCTGTGTACTCTAGTCCCATAATTTATGAAAAACTGTTAAATTCTTATGTTTTTTCCTATGTGAAGATAATTCCTACAGTATCTTAAACAGACTCTTGAATAATGTATCACCTCTGTAGTTGCTATTCTTTTTGTACTGTGCTGTGCTTATTACTGTTTTTGCTTGTGTCTGTGATTTGGAGCTTTTCTCCCTGGGCCTCCACTGAAAATGGACATGTATCCAGTCGGACTATCCCAGTTAACAAATGTAAAGTAAAATAAATAAATACAATAAAGGAATTTGAGAAGGAAAGAGTGTATAACTATTTGGGAATTAATGAAGGATGGGCAATAAAACTTGAACAGATGCAGGTAAGTCTCAGTAAGGAATATTTCAGAAGATTAAAACTAATAATGAAAACAGCCTTGACATCTAAAAACAAAGTTCAAGCTATAAACCAGCTTGCTCTTCTGTTTTAACTTAGTTTTGTTGTGATTGACTGTCTCCACATGGTATTGGAATAGTTAGAAAAACAAGATAAAATGCTTCACGCTTATCAAATGATATATAAAAATCACTGTATACCAAGATTATATATCCCTCGTTCTGAAGAAGTATTGGCTTCCTTGAAATTGTTTGCATGTATAGATCTGCAGTCATGGGACTGCATACATATCAATTGAGTTTGTCAGATCCAAACATAGTAAAGGTTTTAAAACATGAGGAAGTCCTCTCTGCTTAGTTCAGCAGAAACATACTGGTGTCAAGTGGAAATGGAAATCAAACCAGAAGTAGACAAAATTTAGGCAGCACCTAAATGTGCCAGAAAGCAAAAGAAATAATTTAAGGAGAAGGATCAGATGAAAGTGCAAGAAATGTGGAAAAGGCATAAGGATTTGAAGTAGGGATGGTTAAGGAGAGGTGAATTTAAACCAAAAGATGGAAGGTTAATATTGGCAGCCCAGGACAGAGGATTACTTACAAGTTGGTTTAAAAAGTCCATTGAACATGTGGGAGAAACAGACAAATACAGGTTCTATAAAACAGAACTGGAAACGGTTGCACATCTTGTTGCCGGGTGTGATACACTAATGGCAGAGGGACTGTGTACTGAAAGGCTTAATAATGTGGCAAGACTGTTGCATTAAGGATTGTGCAAACATTACAATATTGAAGTAGCCGTGTAGCATTGGAAACATAAGCCACAAAGCATTATAGAGAATGATGAAGTGTATATCACATAGGCTCACCCATTACCAGCACGGATGCGAGAAAAGTAGTTGTAGTAGTCCATGAACTGAAGACAGAAATAGCATTGATGATTGAAATTGCTACACCCAGTGATTACAGTGTGTTGCATACAGAGAAAGAAAATACCAGGATTCGCAGGCAGAAATTTGAGCAATGTAGATGAAAGATACCGAGACAGTTCCAATAGTAGTAGGAGCAATGGGTCTCATAAAAATAATTTGCAGTGATATTTAGATATGCTACTGATATGTAATTTTGTATTTATTGCAGAAGCAGTCAGTTCTAGGCAAGTTATGGATGCTGGGAAGAGCACTTTTGGCTAACATCGAAGATTGAAACAATACTAATTTCATGAACTTTAATCCTATCCTGACTCAGGAATGGGGTCCATTCCTGTTATGATATTACAAATCCAAAAGACTTGGAGAAATTAAACTGAGCAAGTAGAACTTTGCTTGGATTTGTTTGATTTATTTTGTCTGTCACACTAACGCACATAATTGCCCTTTTAGATTTTCAAAGGGAAGTGGAAGCTGCTTTTGTTTAGTTGTTTAGTGTGTTCTAAGTAAGACGGTTGCTTCTTGAGTATTTGTAGGACTAATGGAAGCAAGATTACCTTTAGCATGTCATCTACTTCTGCCCTGTTGTCTGAATGAAGAATTATGGACGATAAGCCTGGGCCACTGTATGGAATTTTCTCTTTTGGCTGTATGGTGGCCATTACATAGAATCAGAACACAGACTGCATAATCACAATTTTAGATGTTTGACAGGTTGAGTGAGCTGGCACTGTAAGTAGTATTGCTGAAGTGGCTGTCATCTTTTATGTGATCCTTCACAACGTTATAAATATACATGTAAAACAGGATAGCTGTATAGCAGAGAGGTGGGGGTCCAAATGTAGAGAAGATGAAATCGGCAAGAAAAGGAGAGCATTATTGCTGGAAATGAAGTCATCCTCAACTCATGTTGAGTACCGTAATGTGATAGACCTGCTTTTCACAAAATGTCACCAAGATCACCAAGATGACGCTGATATGTAGACTGTATCTTGTATGGTGCATGTCATGGAGAGAGGGGTAAAAAATGAAAAAGACAGCTAAGTGCGCAAGTCTCAGGATAAAAATGTGCCCAAGCCTGTTATGCACACTGATGCTAGTACTGGAAAAATGGTGGTGTCAATCTTCAGGATAAGCAAACATTCCTACAGTTGGGATTAGGGCAGACTCAAGGGGTGGATGTCCCCCCACCAATATAGAAGGAAGTAACAGTCCACAAACATTGATGGGCCAGAAAGAGCCATAAAGATGAATTATGTGTTGTTGTTATGCAAGATGCCCAGAATTTCCAGGTAGAAGATATTCAGAAAGATTCAGTGAAATCAGAGGAAAGAAAACTTGCTAAAGAAAAATTATTGAAAGCTTGAAATGCATATTTGCATTCATTAATACAAAAGATCCATGAAAAACATTATATAGACAAACTTGAGGCTGCCTGGGAAAAGGAGCGACAGAGAAGTGTGAAAATATTAAGAAAGAAACAGAAATTTTTTGAAAGTTTCAAAAAAGAACTGGATATGAGAGAGAAAAATAGGTCTGATGTGCAATTTTTATGCAAAAGAGAAAGCCAAAACTAATCCGTATAAAAAAGCAGCTTGAAAGATATTTGAATAGAAATGCAGGCAAAGGCTCCCCATTATGGAAAATTTCACAGTAGAAAAATAAAAACAAAAGATTAGTTAGTAGAACTTAAATAAAAACTGAAGTTATGGGATCTGCAGAGAGGGATTTAGTCCAGAAAGTCTTAACACAGGTGTGTTGCAGCGTGATGGAACAAGGACTCCCCAAATTGAGAAGAAGCAGAGCAGAAGACATCTGAAAAAGAAGTATGGACATGGGAAAGAAAGATATTTGATATGGTGCATTATTTATGCAAAGGAGAAAGCAAAACTAATCAGTGCAAACAAGCAGCACCAATAGTGTTTGAAGATAAATGCAGGCAAAGGCATCCAGATATGGAAAACTTCACAATACAAAAAAAAAAAGAAAGAAAAGGATTAGTAATGGAGAAGTTAAAGAAACAGAAACGGTAGTTATGGATTACCTGGGAAGTGAAGCATTAAGTGTAGAAAATCCAACTCTGGTAATGTCACAGCACGATGGAAGGAGTCCCCAAATTAAGGAGAAACCAGAGGAATGGGAGGCATCTGATTACTTGCCACATGATGATGCTCTGGAACCTTCAGTAGCAAACCAGTACAAAAGTTCATTTGGAGTTGCAATGCAAGGGAAGGAGAAGGAAACAATGGCAACTCTGATGCAAGTAATGTTGTGGAATGATGAGCCATAGTGTTCACTTATGGAGGAGCAGCAGATGACATAGGATGTAGCTGAAGAGGATATGTTACAGGAAGATGTTCTGGAACTTTTTATAGAATGCCAGCAGGAAATGAGCAAAAAATGTGCTCTTAGTTTACAAGAAAATGCTCCAAGAGAAGAGTTGCTTGATTTACTAGATGGATAGACATATTAAGATCGATGAATAAAATGGATTAGAGAAAGTAAATAAGACCAAAAATGTTAGAAGTCTGCAAAAAAAGATGAAAAGAGTAATCAAGGCTATTAACAGAAATTCATGTGATATAACAGAAGTAGAGCAGCTGCGGCGGTGCAGCGGTTAGCGTTGCCGCCTCACAGCAAGAGGTTCTCCAGTTCGATCCTCGGCTGGGGTGCCTTCTGTGTGGAGTCTGCATGTCCTCACTGTGGTCGCATGGGTTTCCTCCGGGTGCTCCGGTTTCCTCCCACATCCCAAAGACATGCTGTAAGTGGATTGGACACTCTAAATTGGCCCTAGGTGTGTGTGTGTGTGAGCCTTCTCTGGAAGGTTGGGCGCTGGGCTGGCAACTTGACACTGTAAAACTCCACTGCTAGTCATGAGTGGACAGGTGATCCGCTGTGGCAACCCTTAACCGGGAAAAGCCGAAAGTAGAAGAAGTAGGATACAGTAATGAAAAGCTAAACTAAGAAGAGATAGTCTTACCACAAAAATACAGAGCAGTAAGGAAAAGGAAGGGAAGAAGTAAAATGCTGTCATAGAAGCATCAAATAAGGGAAACTGTAAAGCAATTAAAACAATGTGTCAGTTTTGAAGAATATAGAAGAGGGAACAGAACAACAAAAATACTTAGATGTGATAAAAGCAACACAGAGGATCAGAACAGAAAGGGATCTGTCATACAGTATTGCAAATAATAAACTAAAAGTATCAGCACAGGCAGAAAAAGCTTAGAAGATATGTAGATAAATACAAAGGGAAACAAAGCAAAAGGAATTGAAACGCCACCAAAAAAGTAGTACACACATTTTGGGGAAATATTCATGAAAACCCCGTGGAATATAAAGATGCTGAATGGATAGAAAATTTAAAAGAAACAGTAAGGAGTTCAAATGTACAGGATATGAAAATGGGATGAAATAATGGCCAGAGAAATTTAAATAAAAAAAAAAATCTTCTAATTAGACTCCCCCCACCCCCAGCCAGATGCAGTACCTAACTTCTGGCTGAAAGTATTAACATCTTTTGATAAAGAGTTGACCTTGAGTAAGAACTGCTTATATGCACATCCGGAGCAGACACCAACCTGGTTAGCAACAGGAAAAACGGTACTCCTCCTCAGCAGTGAATCTGTAAGCCATCCTAAAAACTATAGACCAATAGCTTGCTTCCAGTGATGTAAAATATATGGTAGAATTAATGCAGAGTTTAGTCATTTACAAGAAAACTCAATCATGGTAGTAGAACAAAAGGGTAACAAAAGAAAATCATATGGAACAATGGATCTGTTGTTAAAAAAGTCATAGTGGAGAATTGTGAAAAGGGAAAGAATCTTAAGTATGACATCTATAGATTACAAAAAAGCATTTGACAGCAACCCACATTCATGGGTAAAGGAGTACTTACAGTTGTGTAAGATGCATCCTGGATTGATCAATTACATTTTTAACTGTGAAACGGTGACAAACCACTTTGCCATGGCAAAGGGCAAATTATTATTCCCATGGAAACAAAATTCAAAGAGGGATATTCTAGGGTGATTCTTTGTCATCACTGTTTTGTCTTTCCTTATCTCATTAAGCTGCTTATTTAATAGATTATTTCAATGGTTATGGTGTAATTCCCGGAAAACAAACTTGCAAAAGATTTCTCATCTACTTTTTGTGAATGACTTAAAACTGTATAGATCATCTTATGTGGAATTGAAAGCACAATTGCAAATGGTTAAAACTTTCTGACGTGATATAAGACTGACATTTGGTCTGGACATATGTGCAAAAGCAACATTTTTAGCAGAAAAGTTGCAGTACCAAGAAAATGTTAATCAAGGATTGGATGTTATATAAAGAAACTTGAGCAGGAAGGAATGTATAAATGTTTGGGAACTGAAGGATCAGCAGTCAAACATGACTAAATGTGAATAAAACTCAGAAATACTTCTGAAGACTAAAACTAATATGAAAGACAGTCTTTTGCTGTTCCCATTTTAACTTAGTTTTTGTGTGATTGACTAGTTCAAAAGGTATTGGATTAAACAGAAAAACAAGAAAAATGTTTCACTCTTATCAAATGATATATAAAATCATTGTGTACCAAGGTTATGTATTCCACACTCTGAAGGAGGTTTGGGCCTCCTTGAAACTGATTACATGTATAGATCTGCAGTCGTGGGACTGCATAAATTATCTGCTGACATCATCAGATCCAAACATAGTGAAAGTTTTACAAGATGAGGAGAAGGAAGTCTAAGATGATCTCTCTGCTTGGTTTAGCAGAAGCATTCAGGTGTCAAGCAGGAATGGAAATCAAATCAGAAGTAGACAAAAATCAGACAGCAAATGTGCCAAAAACAAAAGAAAGAGTATAAGGATAAAGATCAGATGAGAAGGAAAGAAATGTAGAAAAGCCATAAGTACGCTGGCAGTTAGAGATCTAACCCAGGAATGCTTAAGGAGAGGTAAGTAGAATTCAAAAGATGAAAGATTAATAATTAATAATGGTAGCCCAGGATAGTGGACTACATAGACATTGGATTACGAAGTCCATTGAACATGTGGGAGAAACAGACAAATGTAGCTTCTGTAAAAAAAAAAAAAAAAAAAATGTAAACAAACACCTTGTTGTTGGGTGTGATTACACTGATGGCAGAGGGCCTCTACATGGAAAGGCAGAGTAATGTGGCATGATTGTTGCACTGGAGATTGGGCAAACACTATAATATAGAAGTCGCATTGGAAACATGAACCACAAAGCATTATAGAGAATGACAAAGTGTACATCACATGGGATCACCCATTACCAACAATTCAAAATGTAGATGTGATAAAAATAGATAGTAGTCCATGAAAAAAAACAGTAGTAGTATTAATCATTGACATTTCTGCACTTTAGCAGTTAGTGTCTCACATACAGAGAGAGACAAAGTTATGAAATGTCAAGATTTGCAGGTAGAATTGAGAGCAATGTGAAGCAAAGATACCTAGACAATTCCAGTAGTAGTAGGAACAATAGGTCTAATAAAGAATCTACAGTCATACATAAATGTGCTACCGATATGTGCAACTCCATATGAACTGCAGGAGAAATTATTTCTGGGCACATTGCAGGTGCTGCAAAGAGCACTTTTGGCTATCATCAAATTACTAAATACTAATTTCATGAACTTTAACTATACCCTGACTTTGGAATGGAGTTTCTTCCTGTCATGGTATAAGGAACCCCAAAGATTTGAGGAAATTAACCCCAGAAGAGTCTGCATACTGAAAGACATTGTGCAAGGTTGCTGCCCTGTAGATTGTGTAAACATTTTAGCATACAAGTACCTGAGAAGCATTGGAAACATGAACTGCAAAGGAGCATTGAAAATAAAGTAGTAGTGATTATGTTCGATCATCCAGTACCAGCAGTTAAGAAAGTACAAGCAAGAAAAATGGATATTGTAGAAGAGAAGAGGACAAGGGCAGCATTTTCAAAATTGCTACAATCACCGATTATAGTGCCTTATGTATTGAAAGACAAAGTTTTAAAAAAATCAGTACATGCAAGCATAAACTAGAGCAGTGTGTGGGAAAGGGCATCCAGATAGATATCCTTTTGTATCACTGTGTCAATATTCCTAATGTAAGTGATCTCCAGCCAAGGATAGCCCATTATCTGGCCAGTATACCAAAGGCTTTAGTATCTGCAAGCGTCATACATCACACGTAGGGCATGAAGGTGATGTATGGATGCACACACTTCAGAACATCTTTGCCGCCTTTCTGAACACCATCATTGAACATCAGTCTGAACGCCTGTCTTCTGTGCTGGTTACTGTGACATTTTTCAGATAAGTGTCCTATTGGGGTTCTTCTTTATCTTTTTGCTTTCATTTTTAGTGTTGGTTTCATGTTATCCTGAAAGGGAAAATGTCGGTGTGGGAGGCAGATTCTACATAAAGATCATCACGACCAGTGTCTGTTCTGTTTGGGTGCTTCCCATGACTTTGCGCAGTGTTCTGTCTGCCAAGCGTTTGTCCCCAAGACCTTACATAGTTGCTTCTCCTCCTTTTCTATTTACTATGCAAACCAGCATCTTAAGCTGTTGGCTCAGGGTGCCTTGGTGGAGTCTTCCTATTCCAAGGGTCAGCCGTCAGACAAGAAAAAGTTAAAGAAAACTCAGGTCTGATACAGCCACTGTCCATTCTCCTCTGGATGTCTCTATTGAGGATAGTGAACTCCTGCAGGAGCGTCCAGTCATTGTCTTGAATTCCACTGCTGTGACTCCATCGGAGGCTTTCCAAATGACGTCTGCTCCAGACGTTGAGGTAGAGAACCTTAGCTGATTATATCTGAGAGACCGAGAGGGTTATTCCACAGATCTTATGAAGGGAGGAGATCCCTTCTACTCTTATTTAGTGTCGACAAGGAGCCGACTCTCCCAAGGTTTTTTGTGTGGACGTCTTGCAGAAAAAGAAATAGAAATCCAAGCATATTCCTCCTGCAGTTAAAGATCCCCAAGGAGAATGGCAGGATTTAATCTGAGTTAGTTAAGCTTTAATGCTTTAAAGCCTATTCAAGGGGGTCTCTGTGACTGCCCCCTCTCTGGTCTTCCACTCCTCTTTCCAGATCTAGGGAGTAGGATTCCTGTGAGGATCAGGATTGGGGGAAAAGTCATTACCTGCCCTTCCCAGATCACTTTCCCCTTGGACTGTGATTCATTGGAAGATGATTCTATTAGTCCATATTCTCCTTTAGAGGAACTCTCCTTTGGAGACACTACTTCCCATATGATGGAATTTTTTAAGTGGGATTGTTCTCAGGTTTCTGATATCCAGAAGAGGTATTATGAGCTCCTTTGGTTTCCAAAGTCTTCTGCTCGTCCTCCAGTTCTAACTGCCCTCCTAGATGCCTTTTCAGCAGCTTCTGTAGCCCCTGATTTTCAGCCTCCAGCTCCTTAGAAACCTGACAGATTTTACAAGGTGCCTAATTGTGAATTTCAGTGTAAATGCCCTTCTGCTGATCCTTCTTTGGTGTCCGTCTCCTCTGACAAACTTTCCAAACTTTTGCCCATTACCTGCTTCCTTCAGATAAGGATAGTAAGACAAAAAGTTCTGTATGGCTGCTACTCTGTTTTTTAGGACTATTAATTACCGGACTGATATGACCAGGTATGTTTTAGCCCTCCTTTCTCAAGTTTTTCAGGTGCTTTCTGACCTTCCTGATTCTGAGGGGGAAGTCTTTGGCCCTTTCCATGTTGGATTCTACCGCTCAAGTTTCCCGCCACTCTATTAAGCAGAGTTGTGATGAGGTAGATACCACTTCCAAGGCTGCTGTATTTGGTTCTGTTATGAAGCATTACTCTTGGCCTCATCTTCAGGCTTTACCTGATGTCACTAACGCCATATTACTGGATGTTTTTTCAGCTGCTGCTGAACTTTTTAAATGTCTCTAAGATAAGGGCCAAGCCTTAGAGGAGTTGAAACATACTTTTCTTTCTCCTATTCCAGTGTCAGAAGAATTACCCTTCCAAATCTACTTTTGTTCGCAGACTCACACCCTCTGCCCAAGAGTAAAAAGGGTTCTTGCTAAATCTACACAGACTTCTATTTCTCAGAAACCTCCTTTTCAGGACAAGCCAGGTTCAATTTAACAATTTGCTTCCCTTTTTCCTCTTCCAGGTTCCCTTCTCCCTTCAACATTTCCTGTGCCTTCCCAATTGGTTAAGGATCACAACAGACTATTGGATTCTGTCCATTCTCCGTCAGGGATATTTCATGATTTGGAACTCTCTCTCCCTTTCTAGGCATCCTTCCATCTCCCTGAGAACAACTTGCTCTTTTTCCAGAGTTGCTTCATTCTGTTTTGACCCAGATCACCTTTCAGGCTGTGCCCACTGCCGAGGAAGGGAGGGGAGGTTTTTTATTCCAGAATGTTTCTGGCTCCCAGGAAGGAGGGCACCTGGAGACCAATTCTGGTCCTTTCTCAACTCAACACCTTTCTTAGGTTTCCCTCTTTTTGGATGTTGTCTCTTCAAAACTAAATTTCCTCTTAGTCTTCCCCAAGCCTTTCTGATTTGTCTGGATCTCAAGGATGCCTACCTTAATATCTCCATCATCTTGTTTTCAGGAAATGTTTGTATTTCTTTTTTTTTCCTTACATTTTTAGTTCTCTGCTTTTCCCTTTGGCTTCTCTGCTGCCCCCCAAGAGTATTCACCAAATGCCTTTCTCCAATTATTGCTTTTTGTAGGATGGGAGATGTTCAGATCTTTCTTTATCTGGACGATCTGCTCATTCAGGCCTCATCCCTTGGGGTTCTGCATCAGGATCTCCAATTTACTATTTTCCTGCTGGAGAGTCTGGGATTCACCATAAACTGTCAAATATCAGTCTTGACTCCTACTCAGGATCATGTTTTCCTTGGTTGCAAGGTGCAGAGCATTCCCATGCTTACTCCTCTGCCTGCCCCCAAGGCCCTGTCTCTCATTGCTGCTTTACGGTGTCTTGTTCCTCTGGATTCAGTTATGGCCTGAGACTTTCTCAGGTTGCTCGAGATTATGGCTTCCACCAGTCCCATGCTGCCTCTAGCCAGGCTTCATATGAGAAAGCTTCAGTAGTACCTCAATTAGTATAGCTTCAACATTGTCACCCCCTGGATTTAATTCCCTTCCTTGCCTGTCTCATGCTCAAGTTAAGGATGTTGGATTAATCACCTTTCTCTCAACCTGGGGCTTCCTTTCCACATTCCAGTACTGACTCAAGAGCTTCTTACAGAAGCCTTGGTCAGGGGATAGGAAGCTTCCTTCGGCTCTCTTAAGGTTCAGAGTCTCTGGTCTCTTCATCAAAGGTCAGACCATGTCAGCATCAAGGAGATGAGGGCTCTGCATCTAGCTGTTCAGGCTTTTCATACCCTCCTTATCCCAGGCTCCTCACCGTTTTCAGAGACCGTCCCACAGTGACATGGTATGTCAACAGGTGGGGGGGGGTATAAGGTCCTTCCTTCTTTGCAGGCTAGGTCTTCAGGTAAGGGATCTAACTGTTGAGCATCAAGTGACTCTTCAGGCTGTCTGCATTCCCTCAGAGCACAATTTAGTGGCAGAGTTTGAGCAGGTCAAGCACACATCAGAAATGGGTGCTTCACAGAGATGTGTTCCTGGACATTGTCCATTAGTGGGATGTTCCTCAGGTAGGTCTTTGTCTCCCCTCTGAACAGACAACTTCCTCTTTCCTGTTCCAGAATCCCAAGTCCTCTGGCTTGTAAAGTGGACGCCCTGTCTGTTTCTTGGAAAGGGATGTTTCTGTATGCCTTCCCTCCCCTTTCTCTGCTTCTGAGAGTCTTACACAAGATCAGGCAGGACGCAGTCTTATCGATGACTTTCTTTTGGTGTAGAGAGAATAGGTTCCCCCTTATTTCTCACTTGATTAGGGCAACCCCCACAAGTTACCTCACTGGGTGGACTTTCTCACAGAAGACAAGGGGTATCTTATCCATCCTCAATTGTCCACTCTTAACTGATGTTGTGGGTGATAGGGTTCTAATCCCTTTTAGGCACCTTTTTTTCTGAGGCTGTGCTTCTGGAAAACTCTAGCTTGGCTAGGTTTTTCTTGATTTTTAAAATCTTGCTAGAGATCAGGAAGCCCATTACCAGGAAGTCATATTTGTCCATCTGGAAGGGATTTTATGTCCGGTGCCTCACTCGCCATCAGGATCCTCTATCTGCGGAGGCTCCCCTGGTCATCTGTTGTTTGTGTGATCTGCTCCTTGCTGGGTTGGCATATTCTTCAGTTAAAGCTCAACTTTGAGCAGTTTCTGCTCGTCTGTCCTTGAATGCTCGTCTGGCCTCCAGATTTGAGATTAAGCAGTTTTGTAAAAGCTTCCTTCGTATTGGGCCTCACTGGAAGCCTATTCTGCCTTCCTGGGACCTCAATTTTTTCTTGAAAAATTGACTCTGGCTCCTTTTGAGCCTCGTGCTTCAGCTTCCTTACAACATTGTACTTGGAAGACCATTCTTTTGGCTCTTACTTCGGCCAAGAGGGTTTCTTAACTTCAGGCTGTCATGGCTGTTCTCCTTCCATAGTTTTTCACAGACAAGGTGTTTGTTACTAATCCTTCTTTTGAACACAAGGTGATCAGTGAGTTGTCCCCCTTAATTGGTCTATTCATTTGCCTTCCTTTTTTCCTTCTCTGCAGTCTACCAATGAGAATGTTCTTCATATCTTGGACTTGCATAGACAGCTCAGATATTATATGGATAAAACTAAAGTTATTTGCAAATCTGAGCAACTTTTTTGTGTTTCAACCCAAGTCTTTTGGTTTAGCTGTTTCTAAGCAGACCATCTCTTCTTGGATATCTAAAGCTATTTCTTTTTGTTATGCCTTTCATGGCAAATGTCTTTCCCCTTCATTGAAGGCAAACTGTACTGGAGCTGTTGCTTCCTCTGGTGCTTTTTTCAAGGGGCTGGATACCAATTCTATTCTTGAGGCAGCTGCTTGGTCTTCTGTTCATACATTCACTAAGCATTAGAAGTTGGATGTTATTTTCAGGGGTAGAGCTGGCTTTTCCTGGGCTGTCCTACATGGCTTTCTTGAGGGTTCTTCAGTGCCTTCCTCCTGTCAAGTTTCCTCTTGAGCTTTTGTACTCTGCCTTACTTTAGGAATACTGCAACAGTGATATGGAAGGACATAGTACAATTGTGCAAAATCATACCATAACAGTAGATGTCTTTCTCTTTACTGTTAAAGTATTTGCTCCCTTCCTCCTGCCCCCCCTTTCCTTCAGCCTGTTCTCCTTACCCTCTTAGTCAAGGGGTTCCTCTTTCTCTCTCTCCCCTTCTGGATGCACATGTTCCTCCCGGTCACAAGGGACATTCTGATGTCCTTCTACTCGTATACTGCTGTAACCATAACATGGGGAACTCTGCCTCTGGTTGACTTGTACGTCTGGCCATTTTACAAAAATTAGCTGCCACTGCGAAGGTACATATGTCAGCCCACTACATTCAGCGTACATCTGCCATAAACAGACGCTGGGTATAAAGTCAGCACGCGTCTACCTCAGAACTATTCTGCCGCCTATGTGACTGCCAGCTCCAGTCATCGCTTGCTTGGAGAAGTGACTTTGTGTTTATCCGTGTTCAGATAAGTACTCCATAGGGGTTTTTTGTTACCTTTTTGCTACTGTGTTGTGGGTTAATGTCCGGTAGAAAGGGCAAGTCTCTGTGTGGAAGGCAGATTCCACATAAAGACTCGCAGGAGCTCTGCCTGATGTCCATCTATTCCAGTGTTGCACTATTTACTAGTGGGTTTACCCTTCTTCCCATCAGCTTGTTTGGCCAGGTTTCCAAAGCTTTTTCAGTCCCTGTTGGTACATTGGATGTCTGACGTGTGTAGGCTGGTGTGTGGGCCATAAAAGTGACGTCTGGGTACACCAGTCCTCAGAACTTCAGCCACCAGCCATGCGCCAGGTGTTTCTGCTACTTGCAGACGTCGAATCAGTCTCGCATTAAGATTAGTACCCCGCTGGGGATTTTCTTCAGTCCTTTTGTAATTACTATAGTCTGTTAATGTCCGGTAAAAGCAAGTGCAATTGTGGTCGCCAGATTCCCCACAAAGACACCCACGACCAGTGTGTCTTTTGTTTGGGTAGGGAACATGATTATAAAAGCTGCATCATTTGTAAGTCATTTGTCTCTACGACCCTTCGTCGCTAACTTCAGGCCGTTTACATATACCTCGAAAACCAGTGTATTAGGCAGATCGCTCTCAGCATGGAAGCCACTACCAAAACCCCATCTTAACCACCTAGGAAGAGGGCCAAGTCCGCAAGGCTGTCCACTTCCACTGCGCCTCCATCTGCCAATTCTCAGCTTGTAGCCACCATTAGCATGGCCGAGGAACTGGCGTCCGCCACACTGGATAAAGCGGGGTACCTACCAGGAGGCCACAAAATTCAGAGCAGTTGACACATCTGGGGAGGATATCCCGGCACCTGAATCAGACGCCAGGGGGGAACCAGCTTCTGAGATGGGCGCTTCGGAGGAGGCCTCTGCCGTTCCTTCAATTTCTTCAAGGCCGACCACCAGCCAGACATCAGTTAGGCCTGCAAAGAAAAACGAAACAAAGCATGTCGCTTCAACCCCTGAGGCCTTGCCAGACTGGCAGGCCTTCAACCAGAGTCTCTTCAACACTTTCCTGGCCCTTAGGCCTATGCCTGACCACCCTCATGTTGCTCCACCTCTTCGTAGTCCTAAGCCTATTCAGCCAGAGACTACTCTTAGCCATCCTGCAGAAGAAGAGATGTCTGACTCCTCAGAAGACTCCTTGTCCTACTCGTCACACATATCTTCCCCTGTGGGATATGGATCCCCAGAAGAAATCTCTGCTGAAAATGACTCCCCTGTGGAAGACCTTACCTTTGGGGGCACTGTTAATCTTGTGAGGGAACATTTTAAATGGGATTGCTCAGACATGTCTGAGCAACAGAAAAGATTCTATGACTTGATTCAGATGGACTCTCCTAACCCGGCCCCTATTCCTCCTGTCCAGCCTGTCTTCCTGGATGCTTTTGAGCAGCATGTATAAACTCTGATTCCCAGCCACCTGCCCCTAGAAAGGAAGACCGGTTGTATAGAGTACTTGATGCAGACCAATTTCTTTTTAAATGCCCGCCAGCTGACCCAGCAACCATTTCTATTGCCACTGATAGGCTACCAAACGTCTCCCTACTACCACTGTCCTACCTGCAGATAAAGACAGCAAGGCCATGGAGAGGTGGGGAGAGAAGATGCACACTTCAGCTAATCTAGCCTTTAGGGCTGCAAATTACCAGTCACACATGGCCAAATACTCCTTGGCCTTACTGGACAAAGCTTATAAGGTACTCAGTGCTCCCTGACTGCTCTGCAAAGGCATCCCTGTCTTCCTTGCTTGAGCTCATCTCCCAAGTCAGTAAACATTCTCTGAGTTGTGCATATGATGCAGCAGAAGCCTCTGCCAGGTCAACTGCATCTGCCTCTGTTTTGAGGAGTCACTCTTGGCTGCGTCTTCAGCCTTTACTAGATGATTTTAAGGCCAAACTCTTGGATGCTCTTTTGGATCACACTGCCCTTTTTGGCTCCAAGGTAGCTGATCTCTTTAAGTCACTTCAGCAAAAAGGGAAAGAGCTCCAGGACCTAAAGCATCTTCTGGTCTCTTCAATCCCAAAATTTCAGAGAAACTACCCGGCCAGGACTCTGTTTATTAGGAAGTCTTCTAGGCTGTCTGCTTCCTTCAGATCTAGACCACCACCCAGGAGGCAGACTACTCAGCCTAGGACACCTGAAGCCTCCGCCCAGAGACCTCCCTTTCCAGAAAGGGCAGGCAGCATCTGTCTGCCTGCCACCTTTTCTATCCCCCCTCCTCCCTCCATTCCTTTATCCTTCCGTCTCTTCACTGCCTCCCTGCATGGGCCCTGGTGATATCTGACAAATGGGTTTTGTCTATCCTGAAGGAGGGTTACTTCATGTCTTGGATGTCCCTCCCCCCAAAACTTCCTATACAGTACCTCCATCCTCTCAATGGTCCCTCATCCCCAAGGTTCTAAACAACCTGCTGCTCCAAGGCACCATAGAACTAGCCCCCCCCCCCTCTGCTCGAGGGAGAGGCTTCTACTCCAGAATTTTTCAGGTGCCCAGGAAGGAGGGACCATGGAGACCCATCCTAGACCTTTCCCACCTCTACCCATTCCTGAAGGTTCCTTCCTTCAGGATGATAACACTACCCATTCTCTTTCTCCTCATCCTTCCCCAACCCTTCATGGTGACCCTGGACATCAAAGAAGCCTATCTACATATTCCAGTAAAACCGTCCTCCAGAAACTTCTTCAGATTCAAAGCAGGCTCCTTCCATTTTGTGCTTTGCCCTTTGGACTCTCCACTGTTCCAAGGATATTTACAAAATGCCTAGCCCCTGTCATTCCTTACTGCAGAACAAGAGGTATGCAAATATTCCCATACATAGACGATCTGCTCATTCAGGCAGCAGACACAAACCCTCCTAGCTCACACAGAGGACCTCCTGCTCCTACTGCAGTCCCTAGGGTTCATCATAAACTTCCCCAAATTCAGTCTAAATACTACACAAGACATTGTCTGCCTAGGATGCAGAATCAGAACAGACCTCAGGATGACCTTCCTACCTCAGGAAAAAGTGCTCTCCCTGACCCAACAACTTCAGTCTGCCCTCCTTTCATCCTCCCTGACTGCGAGGGAATTCCTCAAACTTCTTGGCCACATGGCTGCCACAATTCCCATGCTGCCACTGGGAAGATTACACATGAGAAAGATGCAGTGGCATCTTTGTTCACTATGGACCCAGCACTCTCACCCCCCACTGGAGTTCAGAATCCCACTTCTTCCCTGCCTCCACCAAGAGCTAAAGTGGTGGATGGCCCCAGGTGACCCTAAACCTGGGTCTCCCCCTACAGTTGCCCCCCCATCCCCCTTCTAAGATCATGCACAGAGATGCTTCAGATCTGGGTGGGGGAGCAACATTGGACACAAGGAAAGTGCACGGTTTGTGGAAAGACAAACACAAACAATGGCATATCAATATCAAAGAAATGTCAGCCATGCTTCTGGCCCTGCAGACCTTTCTACCTTTTCTCAGGCAGGTCATTCTGAAGATCTTCACAGCCAACACCACAGTAATGTGGTACTCGAACAAGCTAGGAGAGACAAATTCCTACCCCCTCTGCAGACTAGCCCTACAAGTATGGGAACTAGCTGTCTCCCAGGGGATCTCCCTACAGGAAGCCTACATTCCGTCCCAACAACATTTCCAGGCAGACTCCTTAAGCAGAAGCTCGTCAGACAGTCCGAGTGGATGCTGTCAAGGGAGGTAACCCTAAAGCTGATGGGCAGGTGGGGTATTCCACAGACAGACATGTTTGCCTCCTCCACAAACAGGCAACTCCAGAGCTATTGCTCCAGAACTTACGACCCGAAGGCTCTGCAAACAGATGCCTTCTTAATGTCCTGGAAGGGGAAATTCTTGTATGCCTTTCCCCTCTGATACAAAGAGTCCTACGGAAAATTCAGCAGGACTCACCAAAATCTTGTTGGTGACCCCCTTTTGGCCAAGGCAGCACTGGTTCCCCCTACTTCATCTATACAAGGGCAATCACCACAAGTTACCCCCCTCAGTGGATCTAGTCACACAGCACCAGGGGAAACAGATTCCTCCAGAGTAGAGATCCCTGCACCTCTCCCCGTTGCTGATAGGATTCTGATTCCCTTCAGACACCTATACAGCAAGGACGTGCTCTCAGTCCTCTAAATGGAGAAGGGTTTCTATTTGGTGTCAAGAAAGACAGAGCCACTGGACAGCAACCTGTTTCTAATTCTGTCTTACCTGTGTGAACTGCTGAAGACAGGCTTGTCTTACTCCTCCTTAAAAGCTCACGTGTCTGGCCATTTCTGCCTGCCTGCCTGCCTGCCTGCCTATGGAACCCCCACTTGCTTCCAGGCTTCTAGCCAAACTATTCCTAAAAGGTGTTATATACCTAAGACCCCCTAGAAAACCAATTCTTCCTCCCTGGGATCTTAATTATGTGCTGGAAAAACTCACTGCCACCATTTGAACCAGCTGGCAAGGCTGACTTGAAGTTTTGCACTTGGAAAACAGTACTGCTGGTACCTTTAACATCAGCCAGAAGAGTCCCCGAGCTCTAAGCCCTCATGGCTGCTACACCCTTCCTAGTTTTCCATTTGGACAGGGTCACCCTCAGGATTAATCCCTCCTTTACCCCCATGGTGGTTAATGACCTCTCCCTAAATCAGGCTATTCACCTGCCCACCTTCTTTCCTAACCCTCAGGGAGACAGTGAGAAAGTCCTTCACTCCCTGGATGTATACAGGCAAATTCATTTCTACTTGCATAAGACCAAGCCTGTACACAAATCAGACTAGCTGTTTGTTTCCTTCCACCCCAGGGCTCTGTGGAAAGCTGTAGGAAAGCAAACCATTTCTTCTTGGATTGTGAGGGCCATCTCTTTTTGTTACTCTCAATATGGAAAGACACTAACAGGCAACGTCAGAGCACATTCCACAAGGGCCATGGCTTCCTCTGGAGCCTTCTTTAAAGGACTATATACTGACTCCATTCTGAAAGCTGGTGCTTGGTCATCTGTGCACACCTTCGCCAGACACTACAAGCTGGACCACATTTCCAGGACCAGAGCAGGATTTGCCAGAGCTATCCTGCATGGGTTCCTGGAATCCTCATCCAGACCACCACCCAACCAGCAGTGAGCTTTTGTACTCGCCCACTAGTGAACACTGCAGCATTGGAGTAGAAGGACATAGGAAAGTTATGTCAAATCTTTCCATAACCATAGATGTCCTTCTCTTCCATGTTGCAGTATTCCTTCCCTTCTTTCGTCCCCCTGTTCTCCTTGCACTTGCTGTCCTCTGCTCCTACTCAGGCTGTGCTATCAAGACTGGCTCTGTCTGGGGCTTCTTGGTTCTAAGGACTGGTGCCCACATACCAGCCTACACATCAGGCATCCATTGCACCAACAGGGAGTGAAAAAGCTTTGGAAATCTGGCCAAACAAGATGATGGGAAGAAGGGTAAACCCACTAGTGAATACTGCAACGTGGAAGAGAAGGAAATCTATGGTTTTGGTAAGATTTTACACAACTTTCCTTTCTGTCTAGGCCAAGACCACGACCACACCACTTGTGAAATCTGTCAGGCTTTTGTTCCCAAAACCCTTAGGAGCCATTTGGCCGTGTTAACATTGTATCTAGAGAATCAGGGCTTTAAATGCTTAGCCAAAGACATGGACTCGATGTTGGGAACCTCAGAAGAGCCGTCCACAAAAATCGCTAAGAAATCTCAGCCTGATCCTACTGCTGCACCCTCTATTCCAACCGTGCATCTTGAGGCAGGTGAAGGCCCAGAGTCTAAGTCGGAATCTGCAGATATTCCACTGATGGGTACCAGGGAGGAAGCCATCAAAGAAGCTGCTAGCACATCCCAGAGGTAGTCGCAGGTGTCCAACTCTGGTGCCGGGAGGAACCAAGGCTAATCATTTCTGAGGGTCCATGTGGGATTTCCCATATAGTAGTCTGCAAAGATGTTATTTCTGATATTGTGGAGTGCTGCCTGGCTTCCGGCCCTCCTTCCCTGCATCACATTATGGACACGTCTATTTTGGATGCTCCCAAAAGGAAGAAGCAAAAATCAAAACATATTATTCCTTCTCAACTGTCCATACTGTCTGACCAGGCACCTGCCTGGCAGGCCTTTACTTAGGGCCTTCGTAATGCCTTCCTTGCATTAAGCCAGGCCTCTGCCCCTGCCCAGGCCTCTTCAGTCTCTACTGCTAAGGGCAAATTAGTGCCTGATATTTCCTCTGAAGAAGAGGATTCTGCAGAGGATGAATCCCTAACTTACACATCCCAAATTGCCTCCCTTCAGAGTATGCTTCTCCTGAGGAGAAGCCAGATGGAACGGATTCCCCATTTTAAGACATTACCTCTGGGGAAACAATAGTGCAGATGAAGGACTTTAAGTGGGACTGCAGTCAGGTTACGGAGACTCAAAAGTGGAAGTATGATCTCTTACAAATGGAGTCCCCTAATCCATCTACAGTTTCTCCTATGCATCCTGCCTGTTTGGATGCCTTCCTGGATGCCTCTACAGCCCCAGACACACAACCCCCTGCAGCAAAGCATCCAGACAGATTTAATAAAGTCCCTGAAGATGCAAAATTCCTCTTCAATGCCCCTTCTGCAGACTGTTTCACAGCTTGTGTGGCTGCAGATTAAACTTCCAAATTTCTCCCCTTCACTTACCTCCTTCCTTTGGATAAGGCAAGCAGAATAATGGAAAGACTGGGCAAAAAAGTATATACATCTGCCACTTTAGCCATGAGAGCCATAAACTACCAAACTCATATTGTCAAATATTCCTTGACCCTTCTTACTGATGTTATTAAAAAGTTGGGTTACCTTCTGGATTCCGCTATCAAAGCTAAGGTCTCTACCTGTTAAATACCTGCAGTCACGTAACTAGACACTCCATTAAGTGTAGTTATGACACAGTGGAGGCTTCCATCTAGGGCTTCAGCCTCGGGTTCTGTCATCAGGAGATATTCCTGGCTTAGGCTGCAGCCTCTGCCTGATGAAATGAAGTCAAAACTCATGGACACTCCCTTGGATAACAAGGCTTTGTTTGGTTCAGCGGCTGCTGGACTCTTTAAGGCCTTTCAGGTGAAGGGCAAAGAGGTCCGGGACCTCAGGAACATATTTGTCTCCCCTGTACCCCACTTCCAGAGGAACTGTCTGGCTAAAACTACCTTTGTGAGAAGGCCTTCCAGACATGTGCCACCCAAAGGGAAAAAGGATTCAAGGAAGCAGACCCCCTCCAGGTCTTCTCCCTCTGCTCCAGTTCAAAAAACGGCCTTTTTAGGCCAAGCCTGGTAGTCTGTGACTACCAGGCACTAAGCCTTGACACCTTCATATCCATGCTCCTGTCTCTGTCCTCTCCTGCTTGGAAACAGGTTACCCAGGATTCTTGGGTCCTTTCCATAGTAAAACTAGGTTATTTCTTGGTGTGGGAAACCAGACCTACTTTCAGAGGCATTCCTCAACCCCCTTGAGACCAAATGGCTTCCTTTCCCCCAGTTCTGCAGACACTCCTCTCTCAAGGCACAATTCAAGAGATACCTCCACAATCAAGGGGGAAAGGGTTCTACTCCAGGATGTTCCTGGTCCCAGGAAGGAAGGTCCCTGGAGACCTATCTTGTAGTTGTCCCATCTAAATATATTCCTCAAGGTCCCTTTCTTACTCTCCTTCCCCTGATCCTCCCTCAGGCCTTCATACTGTCCTTGGATATAAAAGATGCCTACTTACATATTCCAATCCATCCCCTTTTCAGGAAATTCCTTTGTTTCTCAGTGGGTTCTGCACATTTTCATTTTTTTGCTTTGTCATTTGGTCTCTCTATTGGCCCCAAGAGTGTTCCCAAAATGTCTAGCCCCAATCATTGCCTTTGCCAGAATAAAGGAGATCCAACTCTTTCCTACCTGGATGATATCCTCGTCCAGGCATCATACCAACAATTGGTCCAACAACACCTAGACTTCACCATCACCCTCCTGAGGCGCCGTCGGTTCACCGTAAACCTTCACAAATCCTCCCTGACAACACCTAGACTTCACCATCACCCTCCTGAGGCACCTGCGGTTCACCGTAAACCTTTACAAATCCTCCCTGACACCATCTCCGGATCATGTGTTCTTAGGATGCAGGATTCTAACAGAACAAATGATGGCATGTCTCCCTCTAGACAAGATTCTGTCCCCCTCATCCTATTTCCAGGAAATTTTCCCCTCTCCAGGCACTGACAGCAAGGGAGTTTGAGGCTCCTGGGATTCATGGCATCCACTATTCCCATGGTACCCTTCACAAGACTACACATGAGGAAATTCCAGTGGTACAATCTGGAAACAACACCTGCACCCTCTGGAGTTTATGGCATTCTTGTTTCCCTGCCTTTCCAGAGAACTAAATTGGTGGATTGCACAGATCTCTGCCAATCCAGGTCTTCCCCTACAACCCCTTCCCCCAACCAGGATCTCTATACAGATGCTTCAGAAACAGATTGGGGTGCAACCTTAGGAGAATGGAGAGTGAGAGACATTTGGACACTGGGCCAACAGAGGGAGCACATCAGTGTCAAAGAAATGAGAGCCTTGATTTTGGCCCTCCAAATCTTCAAGGATCAGATTCTGCTAGGTGTGCTGAGATGGTACGCAGACAATACCACAGTGCTTTGGTACATCAACAAACTGGGTGGGGGGACAGAGTCCTACCTCCTATGCAAATTGCCCCTACAGGTGTGGGAAATCACCTAACAGAGACATGTAAACCTCCTAGCCGTCTACATACCTTCTGCAGAAAATGTGATGGCAGATTCTCTAAGCAGGACCATGACTCGATCCCACAAATGGATGCTAAACAGGGATGTGTTCCTTAGACCTCATCCATCGATGGGGTATACCTCAGGTAGACCTTTCTGCCTTCTGCATGAACAGATAACTCCAAACCTTCTGCGCCAGGATACCCTCTCACGGGTTATGGAGGGTGGATGCTGTTTCCTTCCCTTGGAAGGGGAATGGTCACTTATGCATTCCCTCCTCCATCTCCTACAAAAAGTTCTGCTGAAGATTCCGCGAGAACAATCTCAAATCTTATTGGTGACCCCCTTTTGGCCAAGACAGCATTGGTTCCCCCATTACATCATCTAGCCAAGAGCAATCACCACAAGTTGCCCCACCAGATGGAGCTGCTCACACAGGAGAAGGGAAGCTCTCGTACACACCCAAATATCCACCCTGAACCTTACAGTTTGGGTGATAGGGCGCTGATTCCCTTCAGACACCTTTACACTGACGACGTGTTTCAGGATCTGCAGGAGGCCAGAAAAACCTACTACCAGAAAATCCTATCTATCCAAATGGAAAAGGTTTTCTTTTTGGTGTCTAAAACAAAATATCCAACCACTCACTGTAGACCCTCCAATGGTTTTATCTTACCTGTGTGAATTGATAAACTCTGGCTTGTCATACTCTTCAATTAAAGCAAATCTTTCTGCTATCTCAGCATGCCTACCTCTCGCGCCCCCCTGTAGCTTATAGACTGGAAGTTACGCTCTTTTTAAAGGGAATACTACATATTAGACTTCCCAGGAAGCCCATTCCCCCCCCTTGGAATCTTAATTTTGTATTGGAAAAGCTGACCTTACTGCCCTTTGAGCCGGCCAAGGATTACTGTCTCCAGCACTGCACATGGAAAACTATCCTCTTGGTGGCAATTACTTCAGCCAGATGGGTCTCTGAACTGCAAGCCCTCATGACCTCTCCTCCTTTTACAGTTGTCCACAAGGACAGGATTTGCTTACACAATAACCCATCCTTCATGCCTAAAGTAGTTAATGAACTTTCCTTGTATCAGGCCATCAATCTTCCTACCTTCTTCCTTTCACCTCAAACCTCTGCTGAAAGTATCCTTCACTCTTTGGATGTAGATAGGCAACTCGGATACTATTTGGACACAACCAAATCCATCCTTAAATCTGATAGGCTCTTTGTCTCCTATAACCCACAACATCCTGTTTTCAAGCAAACCATTTCCTCCTAGATCTCTAAAACTATTTGCTTTTGCAGCACAGCCCATGGCAAAAGGCTTCCCCTCCCAGTGAGGGCACACTCCACTAAGGCTGTGTGCTCTTCTGGTGCCCTTCTTTAAGAGTTTGGATACAGCTGCCATTTTAGAAGCAGCTTACATGGTCATCTGTCCACACTTTCACCAAACACTGTAAGCTGGACATTATTTCCAGGTCCAGAGCAGGATTTTGCCAGGGCCATTTTTCATGACTTTGTGGAAAATGTCTCTATTCCTCCACCTAATTCCTAATAGCATGAGCTTTTGCACTGTCCCTCATGTTATGGATACAGCAGCATATGAAAAGAAGGACATAGTATAGTTGTGTAAAATCGTACCATAACTTTATATGTCCTTCTCTTCTGTATGCTGCTGTATAGTTTCCCACCCTGCCTTCCATCTGACACTTGCCTGGCTCCTGAGTACCCACTCCATAGTACTCATAGTCGCTGGTTTCCGGCGACATTCAGTTCTGAGGTAGGTGCGTGCTGACTTCCACTTTATAATCCACATCTGCTTATGGCCGACATACGCTGAATGCAGCAGGCTGACGCATGTACCTACACAGTAGCAGCTAACTTTTGTAAAATGACCGGACATACGAGTCAACCAGAGACAGATTCCCCTATGTTATGGATACAGCAGCATATAGAAGAGAAGGACATCTAAAGTTATGGTAAGATTTTACACAACTATACTTTCTTCCTGGGACTTTTCAGTTCTGAACTGTGTGCATCTGTTTGCCACTTTTTTGCCCTATGTCTTGTGTGGGGAGCATACTCGTGATGTACAACAGCTGTAGATTCTAAAGGCTTTGGTATTCTGGCCAGACAATGGGCTATCCCTGACAAAGAGGTCTCTTACATTAGGAATACAACTAATATATATTTTTAAAGCTCATTTAGTTAATATATGTAGACATAACTTGGATTTTTATTTTATTCTATTTTATTTATTTGGAATTTATGTTGCTAAATGCCTTTACAGCTTGGGGCATATGATTAATTAATTGGTACCACATGATGTACTAAATGTTTTAAGGGTTGGGCTAGTTGCGATTATGTTGTTTTTGCTTTGTGCTTTTTACTTTCTGAGGAAGGAAACGCATAGTCGTTTCCGAAAACACTATTAAAGTTGTGTTAAAGAAATTAACTTCGTGACTGTTCGTGACTGGAAACCGCCAAACTACTGTATAAAACAGTCTACCACCTCGGGCTTTGTGTTTTACCAGTTTGTTCAGCTTTTTTAGTTTTTAAACTACAGAAAGAGGCATTACTCAGTGGCTTGCAGTGCTGAAAAGAGTAGTTTTGGCAAACATCAAAAATTATTAAAAAAAAAAAACAAAAACTAATAAACTTGGAGTAATTAAACAATTGTAGAAAGTTGTAGTAAATGGCTAATGTTCATAGGAAGTACAGAAACTAAAAGGTTTGAGTACTTTGTAAAAATGGTACTGTTGTTTAATTTTGCCAGATTTACTTAGTATTATGCCCAGTTGCCAGAAGTCAGACAAAATGTATTCCTGATTTCTGCTCCTCTGACATCTCTTGTTGATGCTTCTGCAGGTGAAATATTTTTTGTCCTGTTTGTTTCTGGCTTGTAGAGATAACGTGTTGCATACTGGGTTATTTCTTCCAATTGGGGAAAACTTTTCTTGTGGTTTTTCGCTAGTCTGTGTGGAAATGCATGTGACGTAGAATAGAGAATCTACTTTGTCATGTTTGTGACTTTAAGATGAGTAGTCTCCTGATATGAACTCTCTTCACATAAATGTCTGTTAACCCAGAGCAGTGCTGTTTGGTCTCAAGAGGTTCTGGCTTCCCATTTTCTTCCAGTCTCTGAACATTGTAGTAGCTTGATACATAAACTGGAAAGTACAAAATCATGCCCTTTGTGCTGAGAAGCTGCACTTTCTCTTAAGGGAGTTCATCTCTCATTCTCCCTCTCCAAGTGAGAATTGCATCCCAGATTTTCCACCTGAGTCTTCCAGAAGTGTGGGACACCCTGTGATGGACTTTGTACTGTCAGTAGGGAATGTCTGTGATTTTGTGTTTTTTTTTTTTTCCAGGTGATTGAATACTATTCTGCATGCCTTTCTACCTCTTGTACTTAAGCAGCAGATTTTTTTGAAAGTTCATCAGAAAAAATCTTGGCTGAATCAGCACTGATTAATGGATCTCTTCCAAGCCCTTGCAGTTCCTGCCATGATTGCTTGTCCTCTGGCTCACTCGTCTCCCTCATCCTCTAATCTCCATCATCTGTATGTTAGATTCCAGCTTTTCAGTTTGCTTCTGGACTGTCACTCATAGTTAGTTCCATGTTTGTTATGATGTCTTTTCTCCATTTTAAGAGCAGCCCACAAACAGATTAAGCACCATACATGTACTATAACAGTAGATGTTATGTTATCCCTATCTCGCCTTCATTCTTGCTTGGTGGGTTCTGAGCCGATACTCTGCTCCGACTCGGCCGTATCCTAAAGCTTGAGAGCTGCCACTGGCTCGAGGCTAGATCCTATCCTATCATGCCTAGCGAGAGTTACCCAGATCTTGTTTGCCACTTGAAGCTTCGGGATTGTCTGTGACTGGCTCAGGCTAAGTTGCACTTATTCTTATTATGTTTTGCTAGAATCTTGACACTTTCTTAATTGTAGTTAGAGGTTACTAACTGTTTAGGTACTTCCTGTCTGTCGCCCTATTTTTTGCTGTTTGTTGAGGGCGTCGTTTCTTTCTCTCAGGCCTACTAATCCCCCACAAATCCGTTTTAGTTAGAGGATTCGCTTCTCCCCTTCAGCCTGTTTTAGAGAGCGTCTTTCCCCCTTTCTTTTACTTCCCCTTTTTCAAGATGAGCTCGCCGTTTGTTAGAGGCATCTCCCCCATCAGAGGGGTTGTCATTTAACTTAGAGACTCTCTCCTTCTTCCGTCCCTTGTTTCCTATCAGATTAAAAAAAAAAAAACCTTGTCCTTTTGGCTGTTTTTTCTTCTGCATTGAGGTAGTTACTCTGCAGTTTATCAGACATGTCCAAGGAGTCAACAAAAGAATCCAAGCCTTCAGGATCCAAACAATGTGATTCCTGCACTCAAAATATGTCATTGACCGATGGCCATACTAGCTACGTGTACTGCCTGGGAGCCATTCACCTGCAGGACTCTAGTTCCATTTTTAATGGCTTTAGCTCTAGGGTCCTGCAGGAGCAAAAAAATAAGTTGGTTCTGAGAGGGTTACTGAAAGTACCCTTTGAGGCATCTGTGGAACAGGATCAGGCAGGCAAATTAGATAGGCCTTCCAAGAAAGCATCTTTGTCGGCTCTGAGCTCAGAACTGTCGAAGGCTCATGACAAGCAACCAAAATCGCCTAATCCGAAGTCATTTGGGTCCGACAAGACACAATCTCCTTCGGTTTCTCCAGTGTCCTCGGAACCAACCAGGAGCCATAAACGAAATCGGTCTCCCTCCTTGGAGCCGGTGCTCTCTGTACTGCAGTCTTTTCTGCTCCAGTCTGTGACAGCTAGTCACCACTCATCCACCCATTCCTCTCGATCATCCAGGAGCCTTTCGGATGATGATGTGGAGAGGGTGGTGAAGAGGTTACTTAAAATTTTTGCCAAGGCAGGAGTCTTATCGAGCCTAGTCCATATGGATGTGGAGCCGACTGTCCAACCTACTTTGTTGTCAATTCCTCCTTCAACTCATTCGAGTTTGGAGCCGGAGTGCATGGACGTCATTGTGGTGGAACTGTCAGACCAGAAAACCACTGGTCTCTCGGGTCTGTCTGCTCCGATCTCTTCGATACCACCATATGTCGAGGGATCTGGGGACCGAGACTCCCTCGTCTGCTCCAGGGGGGTGAGTGGGATCGGACCCTTGTTAGTTCCTACTCTCCCACTCGGGGCTTCAGCACAGGTAAGTTCAGCTCCTACATCAGCTTCGGAGCCATCGCCCTTGGTGTGGGGGACATCTCCACGCTATTCGGAGCCGGAGACCATCTCGGGCCAGGATCGTGGTGTCTTTGAGGTGATGAGGAGTGTGCTGTCCTCCCAGACCACTCCACCCTCTGCTTCAGCTGCTCCGTCCCCTTCAGGGCCAGTGTCTACCTTCACACTACTACTCCATCCAAAGTGTAGGGAATCAATGCCCCAGGATGCCCCTTTGGGTGACCCCCCCCTTCCAAAACCTCCCCAGAGTACCCCTTTGAGGAGGCGTCTCGGAAGAGGACTTGTAAGCGGAAGCATATAGACCCCCCTCCCCCGAGTCTCTCACTTCAGACACGTATTTGGAGGACTCAGAAGGGTCCCCACAGTCCCCCTTGGAGGCTGTCTCATTTTCAGACATCCTGGAAATCCTCAGGCAGAGGGGTGGCTGGAAATCCATTTCCCCTTCTGAAGATGAGTCAGTGTACCTGGAGGCTTTTGGCTGCCAACACTCCACCTCTTGAGTGTCTCCTCCTTTCGACCATTTACTGGGTGTGGTCAGTTGAAAGGCGTGGAGCTCTCCAGAATCTATGGAACTGGTTCCGAGGAGGCACAGTAAATTTATCACAGCGCCAGAGGATAATCTTTTCCTGTCTAATGGTGTTCCAGTTGATGCTATGGTGGTTGTGACAGCCGCAAAGAAGGAATTAGCAGAAACTACTACTTCTGTCCATTCACTGAACAAAGAGTCCCGTACGATGGACAGATATGGAAAGCATGTGTTTTCATCAGCGGCCTTTATCCTTAGGTCACTGAATTATTTGTCCCATTTCACTCGTCCCCAGAGGGATTTCCTCAGAGCTGGGAGATGCTCTTCAGGATCCTACAGCTGCAGGGGCTTCAGATAAGACTATTTCCCAGCTTGCAACCTTGTCTTCTATAGTCAGCTCCTCCATGCGACTCATCTCTTACACAGCCGATGGAGCAAGCAGGGCAGCAGGCACAGGAATTGCCTTATGAAGACATTCCTGGATGCACCTTTGCGGGTTCGTTGAGCCCTTCAAGTCCTCCTTTACCAACGCTTCATTTAGTAGCTCGTCATTGTTTGTGCCCAAGGTAAAAGGCACACTTACCAGGTGCAAGCAAGATGGCAAAACTCTCTCTGGTGTGGTAGTACTTTTCTCTGCCCCTACTAGACCTTATTCCAAAGGTCAGAAAGGCGGGAAAATGTGGTTCTGGAAATTGCAGGGAGCTTCACCTGATTCACGTGGTGATTTTTTCCCCCCACGGGCAGAGGGAGAAATAATAACAGGAGACACTGCCCTCACGGCAGAGAGGGTCCGCAGAATCAGGGTGACAGAGATATATTCCCTGGTAAGCCCTTCCAGCGCTCCTGAAAGGAGGCCCGCCTGTCCACCTCTGGAGGCAGTCGGGGGCAGATTGTCACTGTAACCAGAAGCCTGGCAAAGTATCACAAAAGACAAATGGGTACAGTTGGTAATATCTAGGGGATACAGTATTCCTTTCTCCATGCCACCTCTTCCCAGAAAATAAAAATCAATCCCAGATGTGCCACTTAATCTATGGGATCAAGCAAACCTAGACGTTCAAAGGTTGCTAGAAAAATGAGCCAGCCAAGAAGTCCCCGCAGACCAAATTGGATCCGGAACTTACTTAAGGTTCTTTTTAGTTCCAAAGAAAACGGGACTGGAGACCCATTTTGAATTTCAGGAGGCTGAACAAGTCTGTCAAGAAAACAAAGTTCTGGATGGTGACACTGCAGTCCATTCATCCCTTTCTGGGAAAGAACAATTGGATGTGTTCCATCGATCTCCAGGACGCGTACTACCACATCAAGATGGACAGGTAATCCAGGAGATGTCTACGCTTCCGGCTGGGAGCCAGTCATTATCAGTTCAGAGCTCTGCCCTTTGGTCTCACTACAGCCCCCAGAGTGTTCACCAAATGCATGGCAGTAGTTACGGCTCACCTGAGGCATCTAGGATTCCGGGTGTTTCCATATCTAGACGACTGGCTCCTTACCGCCAGCACCGAGCATTGACTAATCATAGCAAGGGACACCACAATTCGTCTCTGCTCAGAGTTTTAGCTATCACTATAAACTGCGAAAAATCTGCCTTGTTGCCCTGTCAGCATATTACATTTATAGGGGCAGATCTAAATACAAAAGACATGATCGCAAAATTGCCTCAGGAGAGAGCGTCAATCATATGACATCAGGTGTCAATCTTTATCAGGAGAAAAAAGATTCAAGCAAGATTTGTCCTCAAAGTGCTAGGCTCAATGGTGGTAGGAATAACACTAGTTCCCTTGGCATGCTTCCATATGAGGATATTGCAGTGGCTTCATTTTGCTCAATGGTCCATGCAGAATCTACCCATGTCACACGAGAACCACATTACGGAGACCTGCAAAAGGGATCTACAATGGTGGCTTCAGTCTATGCAGGTAACAATAGGTAGGCCGTACGTCCGTCCCCAACTGGTAGCAGCAGTGACCACGGATGCTTCCCAGATAGGGTGGGGGGACATCATCTGGGACAGACTGTTCAAGGAACTTGGCAGCAACATGAATACCACTTGCACATCAACGTCCTGGAGATGAGAGCAGTACTTCTGGCATGGCAAGCACTTCAGGGCTCTCTAATGTTGGGAACTATTGCATTTCAAACAGACAACATGTCTGTGTGGTACATCAAGAAGCAAGGCAGAACCAGATCTTTACCCCTTGTGCCGAGAGGCGCTAAGAGTATGGCAGTGGGTGATGTCCTCTCAGCATTTTCTTATTGCAATGCACATCCCATGAAAATCCATCGTGATAGCGGACAAGCTAAGCAATGCAATTCTGATGCCACACGAGTGGTTCCTGAAACAGGAAATTGCGAATCAAATTTTTCGCAGGTGGGGCCAACCTTGCTGCGACCTTTTTGCCACGTCCATGAATACCAAATGCAGCAGCTATTTTGCCCAGGTCCCCACAGCCGGGACAGTTACCCGGAGATGCACTTGTTCACGATGGACTCCCAGAACTTCCTTATGCTTTTCCCCCATTTTCTCTAATACCCAAAGTTTTTCAGGAAGAGCCTTGGATCCTGGACCCAGTTCCACATCTTCTGATGCATCAGTCAGGAACGCTCCACCCTTCTATTCAGATGCTCAAGCTGACAACTTGGGTTCTCCAATTCCCGTCTTAGCCAGGCTTCCTGAAATTTCCCCTGCAGTATGAAACATTTTGATCTCTTCTCATAAATCTACACCTAGAAAGATTTATGCCAGAAAATGGAAGAGGTTCTCTTGTTGGGCAGCCAAAAATCATATTGATCCTTTTACTGCACCCATTTCAAAAATCCTGGCATTCCTGACTTCGACTTTTAACCAAGGGGCAGCTGCAGCTACAGTTTGAGTTTAGCTAGCTGCTATTTCCAATTATGTTGGAGAAATGGTTCAAATGTTATGTCCCACAGATTATGCAAAGCCTTCCTGAAAGGTACTATCCTCTTGAGACCCCCAATAAGAGAACCGCTTCCTCCTTGGGATCTAAACTTAGTCTTAGCTTCCTTGATTGTCCCTCC